>NC_091227.1:12015150-12274309 GCF_040958095.1 Procambarus clarkii | reverse complement strand
TCACCCACCTTCACCCTCCATCACCCACCTTCACCCCTCCATCACCCACCTTCACCCTCCATCACCCACCCTTCACCCTCCATCACCCACCTTCACCCTCCATCGCCCACCTTCACCCCTCCATCACCCACCTTCACCCACCTTCACCCCTCCATCACCCACCTTCACCCCTCCATCACCCACCTTCACCCCTCCATCACCCACCTTCACCCTCCATCACCCACCTTCACCCCTCCATCACCCACCTTCACCCTCCATCACCCACCTTCACCCTCCATCACCCACCTTCACCCTCCATCACCCACCTTCACCCCTCCATCACCCACCTTCACCCTCCATCACCCACCTTCACCCCTCCATCACCCACCTTCACCCTCCATCACCCACCTTCACCCTCCATCACCCACCTTCACCCTCCATCACCCACCTTCACCCCTCCATCACCCTCCTTCACCCTCCATCACCCACCTTCACCCCTCCATCACCCACCTTCACCCTCCATCACCCACCTTCACCCCTCCATCACCCTCCTTCACCCTCCATCACCCACCTTCACCCTTCCATCACCCACCTTCACCCTCCATCACCCACCTTCACCCCTCCATCACCCTCCTTCACCCTCCATCACCCACCTTCACCCCTCCATCACCCACCTTCACCCTCCATCACCCTCCATCACCCACCTTCACCCCTCCATCACCCACCTTCACCCTCCATCACCCACCTTCACCCCTCCATCACCCTCCTTCACCCTCCATCACCCACCTTCACCCCTCCATCACCCACCTTCACCCTCCATCACCCACCTTCACCCCTCCATCACCCTCCTTCACCCTCCATCACCCACCTTCACCCCTCCATGAAGATGACGATACTAACACCAGTTCAGCTTCATACTTATTCCTTACTATCGTAGTTCCCCCATTTTTGTTTATTAACACAATAGGTCCATCTACATTTGTGCCGCTGCCCTGGACTATATGAAGGGGAGTACAGTGTGTCAAAAAGCTAGCTACGTGATGCTAAAAAATCCCCATCACACAGGATGGTTAGTCATACAGAGGCATGTGATCAGTAGTCTGCACTGGCAGACTCTGGGATCGTTATGAGGATATCATCAACACAAGAGTGAATAAGGCAGCACTGGTACTAGAAGTGCCCATCTCGCAGGATGGTTAGTCATACAGGGTCATATGTTCAGTAGCCGGCACTGGCAAATTTTGGGTGCAATATGAGGATATCTTCAAGAACACGAGAGTGAATAAAGTAATTACAAAGCTCCAGGTACCTCATGCCAACTGGTCTGAAAGGTCTAATAACTGGGCATTCAGTGATGTAGTGCGGGAGATCATGCCGTAGTTCCTGCTCACAGAGTTTACAACTGGAGTGCTCAGGACTGGGAGACCCGTCACCTGCAGCCACCTGCCACAGGTAACGGTAACCCAACCTGATCCTTGCAACCACTGTGTCGCACAGTCTAGTGGACGTTTTGTGCTGCCCATAAACATAGGTTTCAGATCTGAACAAATCATAGCTTTTTATACTGGTGGTTTCAGGTCGTTGGGAGTCAGTAATTACTCTCCTCCTTCACAACTACCCACAACTCTACGGTCACTGCCATCCACGTTTTATTATGTGCAATTTAATACACACTTTTTTTTTCTTCTTCTTTTTTTTTGAGATATATACAAGAGTTGTTACATTCTTGTACAGCCACTAGTACGCGTAGCGTTTCGGGCAAGTCCCTGGAATACGATCCCCTGCCGCGAAGAATCGTTTTTTCATCCAAGTACACATTTTACTGTTGCGTTAAACAGAGGCTACAGTTAAGGAATTGCGCCCAGTAAATCCTCCCCGGCCAGGATACGAACCCATGACATAGCGCTCGCGGAACGCCAGGCGAGTGTCTTACCACTACACCACGGAGACTGCTAAACTAAGGTTCACCTTATACTTTACACAGTCGGTCAGTAGAAGACTATCAGGCTTCTACTGGCCGTATACAGGATGCTACACACAACAGTTACCTAACTCCCGGGTAACACTTTACTGCTCGACGAACACAGGCATCAGATGAAAGGAAACACTGATCTACCGATGACTTTTCGGGAGTGACGTGAGGTCGCTTAATGTTCTCAGGGTGGACGGTAAGATGAGTGGAAGGATGGGCAGAAATGGCAGGGGCAGGAAGGGAAGGGAATTGGTAGGCAGCTAGAGCAGGGCACCAACACCTGTCTGAGCCCCACCAGACAGGTGCCTCCATCACCTGTCTGAGCCCCACCAGACAGGTGCCTCCAACACCTGTCTGAGCCCCACCAGACAGGTGCCTCCATCACCTGTCTGAACCCCACCAGACAAGTGCCTCCATCACCTGTCTGAGCCCCACCAGACAAGTGCCTCCATCACCTGTCTGAACCCCACCAGACAAGTGCCTCCATCACCTGTCTGAACCCCACCAGACAAGTGCCTCCATCACCTGTCTGAACCCCACCAGACAAGTGCCTCCAACACCTGTCTGAGCCCCACCAGACAGGTGCCTCCATCACCTGTCTGAACCCCACCAGACAAGTGCCTCCATCACCTGTCTGAACCCCACCAGACAGGTGCCTCCATCACCTGTCTGAACCCCACCAGACAAGTGCCTCCATCACCTGTCTGAGCCCCACCAGACAGGTGCCTCCAACACCTGTCTGAGCCCCACCAGACAAGTGCCTCCATCACCTGTCTGAGCCCCACCAGACAGGTGCCTCCATCACCTGTCTGAGCCCCACCAGACAAGTGCCTCCATCACCTGTCTGAGCCCCACCAGACAGGTGCCTCCAACACCTGTCTGAGCCCCACCAGACAGGTGCCTCCAACACCTGTCTGAGCCCCACCAGACAGGTGCCTCCACAACTCAACAATAAGACGTGACAGACCATAATACCATACTCGAGGTGTCAGTGTTCCAGCCCCCACAGCTCCTGCCGCAGGAATATTCCAGCCCCCACAGCTCCTGCCGCTGGAATATTCCAGCCCCCACAGCTCCTGCCGCAGGAATATTCCAGCCCCCACAGCTCCTGCCGCTGGAATATTCCAGCCCCCACAGCTCCTGCCGCTGGAATATTCCAGCCCCCACAGCTCCTGCCGCTGGAATATTCCAGCCCCCACAGCTCCTGCCGCTGGAATATTCCAGCCGCCGCAGCTCCTGCCGCTGGAATATTCCAGCCCCCGCAGCTCCTGCCACAGGAATATTCCAGACCCCACAGCTCCTGCCGCAGGAATATTCCAGCCCCCACAGCTCCTGCCGCAGGAATATTCCAGCCCCCACAGCTCCTGCCGCAGGAATATTCCAGCCCCCACAGCTCCTGCCGCAGGAATATTCCAGCCCCCACAGCTCCTGCCGCAGGAATATTCCAGCCCCCACAGCTCCTGCCGCTGGAATATTCCAGCCCCCACAGCTCCTGCCGCTGGAATATTCCAGCCCCCACAGCTCCTGCCGCTGGAATATTCCAGCCCCCACAGCTCCTGCCGCTGGAATATTCCAGCCCCCACAGCTCCTGCCGCTGGAATATTCCAGCCCCCACAGCTCCTGCCGCAGGAATATTCCAGCCGCCACAGCTCCTGCCGCTGGAATATTCCAGCCCCCGCAGCTCCTGCCGCAGGAATATTCCAGCCCCCGCAGCTCCTGCCACAGGAATATTCCAGACCCCACAGCTCCTGCCGCAGGAATATTCCAGCCCCCACAGCTCCTGCCGCAGGAATATTCCAGCCCCCGCAGCTCCTGCCGCAGGAATATTCCAGCCCCCGCAGCTCCTGCCACAGGAATATTCCAGACCCCGCAGCTCCTGCCGCAGGAATATTCCAGCCCCCACAGCTCCTGCCACAGGAATATTCCAGACCCCACAGCTCCTGCCGCAGGAATATTCCAGCCCCCGCAGCTCCTGCCGCAGGAATATTCCAGCCCCCACAGCTCCTGCCACAGGAATATTCCAGACCCCACACCTTCTGCCGCAGGAATATTCCAGCCCCCGCAGCTCCTGCCGCAGGAATATTCCAGCCCCCACAGCTCCTGCCGCAGGAATATTCCAGCCCCCACAGCTTCTGCCGCAGGAATATTCCAGCCCCCACAGCTCCTGCCACAGGAATATTCCAGACCCCACAGCTCCTGCCACAGGAATATTCCAGACCCCACAGCTCCTGCCGCAGGAATATTCCAGACCCCGCAGCTCCTGCCGCAGGAATATTCCAGCCCCCGCAGCTCCTGCCGCAGGAATATTCCAGACCCCGCAGCTCCTGCCGCAGGAATATTCCAGCCCCCACAGCTCCTGCCGCAGGAATATTCCAGCCCCCGCAGCTCCTGCTGCAGGAATATTCCAGACCCCGCAGCTCCTGCCGCAGGAATATTCCAGACCCCGCAGCTCCTGCCGCAGGAATATTCCAGCCCCCACAGCTCCTGCCGCAGGAATATTCCAGCCCCCGCAGCTCCTGCCGCAGGAATATTCCAGGCCCAGCAGCTCCTGCCGCAGGAATATTCCAGCTCCCACAGCTCCTGCCGCAGGAATATTCCAGCCCCCACAGCTCCTGCCGCAGGAATATTCCAGCCCCAGCAGCTCCTGCTGCAGGAATATTCCAGACCCCACAGCTCCTGCCGCAGGAATATTCCAGCCCCCGCAGCACCTGCCGCAGGAATATTCCAGCCCCCGTAGTATGAATGTTTAACCCCCCGCACAACACTCACGGAAACATTAAAGTTACGAGTATGTCCAGTGATACCAATACTTGATACCAGAGTCTGTACACTCATGTTTACAGGTGCCGGATAATAATAATAATAATAATAATAATAATAATAATAATAATAATAATAATAATAATAATAATAATAATAATAATAATAATAATAATACAGCCCGTCCTCCAAAAATGGGGAGGTAAATGTAAGGAGACAAATAAGTGCAATTATGTACTATTCATAGCAGTTAGGAATTGTACTTATTTTCACTTAGTATTAAATCGTACTGTCAAATATATTGTGAATATTTGAGTTTACATGAAAAACTGAATAGAAAACCACAACCTCACCTATGCGTCTTAGTTTTTGAAGATAATAATTTTATTGCTTCTTAATTACAATTAGTACTTAACCTATAGCTATATTGATATTACAGTTTTATAAAACTAATAAAACAAAACTAAAATATATCAATAAATTGTCAAGCAACTCAGGTTATTTTAAAATTTTGTATAAAGTCTATATTGTTTAATAAACCTGACAAGAAATTTCTGATATTCAAAACTTGTGAAAGTTTGAAATTGCAAAATTAAAAATTTCTTCCTAAAATTTTTAGTATCTTAACATAAATCGGGGGAGTGGGTTAGGTAAATGTAACAGCCCTATAAGTGCAATTATGCACTGTTTTACAGTAAGAAAATGTACTTATTACACTAAGTATTAAATCGTACTGTCAATTCGGAGGATGGGTTGCAGCCATAATAAAAATAGGATAAAAACCCACACTTGTGTATTTGTGAAATTTATGTAAGGAATTTACACCAAGTCTTTCGCACTCTTGTGAGTGCTTTGTGAAGGTGTGAGTGTGTGGTGAGGACCAGACTTACATCTCAACGTCTAATCTGTTGACGTTGATTAAACGTCATCAATTACATCAATTTTACAAATGCCCAAGTGTGGGTTATTATTCTATGTTATTATTTCTGTGAGAAGACGTTACCATTACTTAATTATAATAATTATTTAATTTCAGATTAAAAAGATGGTTTGCATGTTATTTTCATCTTTGGTTTTCTCTGAACAATTAGGTAAAAATTTATATCCTTTGCATCGTTGATGATATATATATATATATATATATATATATATATATATATATATATATATATATATATATATATATATATATATATATATATATATATGTCGTACCTAGTAGCCAGAATGCACTTCTCGGCCTACTATGCAAGGCCCGATTTGCCTAATAAGCCAAGTTTTCCTGAATTAATATATTTTCTTTAATTTTTTTCTTATGAAATGATAAAGCTACCTATTTCATTATGTATGAGGTCAATTTATTTTTATTGTAGATAAAATTAACGTAGATATATGACAGAACCTAACCAACCCTACCTAACCTAACCTAACCTATCTTTATACGTTAGGTTAGGTTAGGTAGCCGAAAAAGTTAGGTTAGGTTAGGTTAGGTAGTCGAAAAACAATTAATTCATGAAAACTTGGCTTATTAGGCAAATTGGGCCTTGCATAGTAGGCTGAGAAGTGCGTTTTGGCTACTAGGTACGACATATATATATATATATATATATATATATATATATATATATATATATATATATATATATATGTATATATATATATGTATATATATATATATATATATATATATATATATATATATATATATACATATATATATATATATATATATATATATATATATATATATATATATATATATATATATACATATATATATATATATATATATAAATATGAAAGTTGTAAGAGGAAAGTTTGAAGTGGAGTAACTAGCGCCAAGATTTCTCCGTCTGGCTGCCAGGGGTCATCAAAGACACCATCTTGGGTAATTTAAGCTTGGCCCGAAGACCTTCAAACACTTGGGTAAGTACGCCGATATCTCCCTTGTATTTTTTCTTATATATTTAAAAAAAAAACTAATTTAACAAATTTTCCGCATTGGAAAATGTTCAAAATACCTAGACGTCAACAATGTCTCGGTGTCTCGGTAAGGATGCAATTAAAAACATATATTCATGCATACTTACGATTAATGCCAACGATGCCTGACATTTATAGGCTAGCCAATTAATAGTATCTCAAAGAAAACGGGTGTATTGCGAGGCTCCCTATACAACCTGTCTTCCTTCTAAGAACGTCGCATTTCGCTCGTATGCGTTTGCAACCCGTTCTCGCAAATTTAATAAGTCAATATTGACTTATTAGTTGCATGCATAGGTGGCATACTAAACATAATAGTTTCCCTTGAAAAGCTTCATAGAAAACACCGACCTTACCTAACCTACTTAGTATGTTAAAATAAGCATCTTATAGCTTCGTAATTTCAATTGTTACTTAACCTATTATAGGTATAGGTTAGGTAATAATTGTAATTACGAAGCAATAAGATGCTTATCTTAACATACTAAGTAGGTTAGGTAAGGTCGGTGTTTTCTATGAAGCTTTTCAAGGGAAACTATTATGTTAAGTATGTCACCTATGCACATATTGAATAAGTCAATATTGACTTATTAAATTTGCGAGAACGGGTTGGCGTTACATAAGGCCAAAAATTGTCGTACTAGAAAATAGAAGCGGCTGACGAAAGTGACGTACTGTCCCGTTTTCTGTTTTGTATCCTCTGATATGTTAGGAGAGGACACCTTACATTGACCGTTTTCTCTTGACGTTGGGAAACCTTGAGAGAACGGGCTGCCATAAATGCGGATTGTTTATATTTCATTTTAAGACATTGGAAAAGGTTTCTGTAACGCATGACATTAATGCCTGTCATCTTTAACTTCTGTCGGAGCTCTCACCTGTCTGTTTGTGTGCCTGTCTGTTCTAACCTGCATCACAGCCCAGCCCGTCCTCTCCAGCGTTCAGTGTCACTAAACTGATGTAATAAATTGCCCATACCTAACCTAACCTAAGATCCACGAATAGAAAATGGGATATCACGTCAATTTTGCGAGCCGCTATAATATTTAGTACGTCAGTTTTGGGCCTGAGGGGACTTATACGTCAAAATGCGATGTACTGTCCGAAGGGAAGGGAACTATGAGGAGGAAGCGCCAAGCCACTGGGACTATATATCACTTGGAAGAAGTCAGGATAAGGTTTTGGGATGGGACGGGGGTAAGGAATGGTGCCCAACCACTTGGACGGTCGGGGATTGAACGCCGACCTGCATGAAGCGAGACCGTCGCTCTACCGTCCAGCCCAAGTGGTTCGAAAGGCCGGGTTGATGTGTACACAGCCTTACCTAAGTGTTCATAGAGAGACGTGCGCGTGTAACTGAACAAGTCAACACAAGAAGCTCTTAACAACAACAGCAGTAACGAGTTATTTCATAGGCAGGGAAAACTTGACCCAGTCTGACCCTGACCTAACCTATTCCTTGGGGCTAAGTTGACCAAGAATAAGTTAGGCTGCGTTTCTGTTCGCATTACGTGACCCCATAAACAATGGCCGGTCGGCGTCGCCACAATTGACAAGAGAACAGCGTGCCAGGGTCACTATGTATGAGTTATTTGTTTTCAATTTGAGTCAAAACTAACATAGATTTATGATCGAACCTAACCTACCCTACCTAACCTAACCTACCCTAGCATAACCTAACCTAAACTAACATAACTAAGTCAATAATTTATGTTCTTAATATAATATAATAATTATATTTAAAATAAACCAATTGGAAAGAATTTATTGAAAATAAAGAAAATCACTCTGCCTATTAGGCAAATAAGGCCTTGCATAGTAGGCCAAGAAGTACAATATGGCTACTAGGTACGACATATATATATATATATATATATATATATATATATATATATATATATATATATATATATACTGTATATATATATATATATATATATATATATATATATATATATATATATATATATATATATATATATATATGTATATATATATATATATATATATATATATATATATATATATATATATATATATAACTGAAAACTCACACCCCAGAAGTGACTCGAACCCATACTCCCAGAAGCAACGCAACTGGTATGTACAAGACGCCTTAATCCACTTGACCATCACGACCGGACATAATGAGGTGATAGCCGAGGCTATATGAACCACCCCACCGCCGGCACTCGGATAGTTATCTTGGGCATAGCATTTTACCAAATCACCTCATTCTTTGGGGCACACGTGAGGAACACAAATGCGAACAAGCCTGAATGGTCCCCAGGACATATGCAACTGAAAACTCACACCCCAGAAGTGACTCGAACCCATACTCCCAGAAGCAACGCAACTGGTATGTACAAGACGCCTTAATCCACTTGACCATCACGACCGGACATAATGAGGTGATAGCCGAGGCTATATGAACCACCCCACCGCCGGCACTCGGATAGTTATCTTGGGCATAGCATTTTACCAAATCACCTCATTCTTTGGGGCACACGTGAGGAACACAAATGCGAACAAGCCTGAATGGTCCCCAGGACATATGCAACTGAAAACTCACACCCCAGAAGTGACTCGAACCCATACTCCCAGAAGCAACGCAACTGGTATGTACAAGACGCCTTAATCCACTTGACCATCACGACCGGACATAATGAGGTGATAGCCGAGGCTATATGAACCACCCCACCGCCGGCACTCGGATAGTTATCTTGGGCATAGCATTTTACCAAATCACCTCATTCTTTGGGGCACACGTGAGGAACACAAATGCGAACAAGCCTGAATGGTCCCCAGGACATATGCAACTGAAAGCTGGAAATTTGTGTTCCATTTGTGGAAATTTGTTCGCATTTGTGTTCCTCACGTGTGCCCCAAAGAATGAGGTGATTTGGTAAAATGCTATGCCCAAGATAACTATCCGAGTGCCGGCGGTGGGGTGGTTCATATAGCCTCGGCTATCACCTCATTATGTCCGGTCGTGATGGTCAAGTGGATTAAGGCGTCTTGTACATACCAGTTGCGTTGCTTCTGGGAGTATGGGTTCGAGTCACTTCTGGGGTGTGAGTTTTCAGTTGCATATGTCCTGGGGACCATTCAGGCTTGTTCGCATATATATATATATATATATATATATATATATATATATATATATATATATATATATATATATAAAATGGGCTACCTATTTATGAACTTATGAGGAAGGAAACATAACATTTTGGGGTCTGCCACATTCACTTTTCGGTATCTGGTGAGACACAAGCCTAACTTGTTAGGCAAGCCTATGACAATTTTGTCATAGTTTTAACTTTAAAGCTATAGATTCAATTAACCAAAAGTACCTGTTATTTTAGTTCGTTCAACACATTGATCACTTGTACAGGAAGTGTTCGTGTGAAGCAGAACTATAGCTTAGAACTGTTTCCAGCTTCCATCTGTGTACTGTGTATTATATTTCTACTCATGTGAAACAGTTTGTCCTTGTTCACTTTCTCTATATTTCTCAACATTTTGTCAGTCGTGAAAATATCTCCTCTGCATCTGTTTGCAACCAGTATTAGAGGGTTTAGTTCTTTGACCCTGCCGTAGGAACTCAAATCTCGTATCAATACGGTAGCAGCCTCGTGGTAAAATTCCCGGTTGTCTTTCACTAGGCCAGTAGCATGTCGGCACCATATTCTGAAGGACCGGTTTACCACAAACCCGTATTGTGTTCTGAAATATTCTTTGTTTTATTTCTGAAATGTTGTTCTTACATCAGTTAACCTAATATAGCCTACACTGCTGATGGCGTTCTGCTCATGCGCACACCACTTCACTCCATGCCGGGTGTGCATGATAAATAAATTTAATTACGAAACTAGTTCATCGCAAATATAAGTTGCTTAGCTTAGAGACTGTACTTGTGATCGTTCGTAAACGCAATGTCGACATATACATTAAATTGTGTAGCTAGCTTATCTTAACTGTAACTTGCATAGATAAATGAATTTAGGAGTTAATTAAGTCCCTGAGCTCGGTAAGTGCCTGTAAACTTTTCCACTACCGCCCACAGGATGGTATGGGGTGCATAATAAATGAACTACACTAAAATTAACTTTTGTCTGCTAGGTCCAGTGTGTACACATTTGTATACATTACACGTAGAAAGGGTGAGAGCTTTAGATGAAAACAAACGTTTCCAATGTCGTCAGTCATTTTGATAAACAAATATCCTCTCCCCTATCATAAAAAGCATCTAAAACCAGTTTACAAATTTTAATTGTTCCCACTGCCAGTGAACAGATTTGAATCCCAGCTAATCCACGTGTAAAAGCATCAGAATATTGTCCATATATATATATATATATATATGTCGGAAAATCCGACACCATTTAATAATCATACAGATAATAGCTGTGTTGTATAAACAAGTTACCCATAGAAAACGTAACTTGTAGTGGAATTACCGTCTATAGAAAACGGGATATCTTCACCACATACTATTATAATTCACCAGCTATTCTGCTGGGAATTATTCTTAAATACATTAGTCTTTGGACTTTACCATCATAAAAACATCTTATATAAATTAACTTAATTATCAATATTAAAGTAGAGTAAATGTGACCCTTCTATCACTTTCTGACATGTGGACAATGTAAGCCAGGCGTCAGAGTGAGGAAGGAGGGCAGCCATTGTTTATTGAGACCAGAGGCTCACACGGGAGCAAATTCGGCTCCTGTTAAATTTACTTGGACGTAGTGTTATGGAAACCAAAGGTGTACCATTTGTCAACACGCTGTCTACAAATTCAAGTTAAGTGTCTATCCGAAACCCGTTTATCATTCATTTATGGCCATTAATGTCAGGATATAGGGTGACCCGGTTAGATCACGTGGAAGCCTCAAACTAAAGGTAATTAAGCCAGGTCTTCATGTTCCATGTACTGTTTTCTCTGATATACTTGTCATATATAGGTATCTGGCTTCACAGCTAGCGCACTTTTGACAGGTCAAGACGAGGATGCAAGATTTTGTGCACCAGTTACTGGGTGATGGAAGCTGCCTCAAAGAGGATAATTTGGTGTCTACACCCTAGTTATACCTGGTGGACTAACCTGCTGTACTATAAGATAAGGAACCTCATCAATGTATGTAGCTATTACTGTAGTTTGATTGGCTGCATATATATATAAACTATTAAACCCCCCCTAATGTGTAGAGGATCGATTTGTGAGATTGAGATTATTGCAGAAATACAGTCCACTTAACATTATACAAATTGCTATCGAAGTATATAAATTAACGTAAATATAAATTCATATAAATTAAATAAATATAAATCTCACAGGTCGGTTCCCACAATATATATATATATATATATATATATATATATATATATATATATATATATATATATATATATATATATATATAATATATATAATATATATATATATATATATATATATATATATATATATATATATATATTATATATATATATATATATATATATATATATATATATATATATATATATATATATATATATACATACGTACATACATATAACAGTATTTAATATGACAGCACTTGAAGTCCAGCATGCTCAGTGTAATGATGAGCCAGCGCAGGCCTAGGCTATACATAGCCTAATGATTCTCTCCCTAAACAAGAGTTCAGAGACAGAGTTGAGGCTGTCATAAGGCTATACAAGCGTTGCATGACCCAGCAGCCTACTATTTGCTGCAGCAAATTTGGTCTGCTGTATTTAAATTTATATTCTGTTGTATTCAGTATTTATAGAATCACAATTTTACACTGCTGTTATCCACTTCATGGTTTAACCCTATATCTGCACCGTTCATGCCCCCACTACTAATCCCTCCATGGTGTGTAGTGATCACCACCGTGGCATAGGCTACACCCAGGCAAATATAGCCGCAGTTGTTGAGTGCTAAACGTCAAGGCAGTGAGCGACTCTTTAGTATAAATAAAGATTAAAGTGCAGCCTCCAGCACAAGCAGGGGCTTCAGGAATGAGGTTTAATAGGTCACTAAAGAAGACATTCCAAAACAAGGGATCACGCACAATACTAAGTGGTATGCAGGTACCTTCTGAGTAGCTTTCATGCGCTGCTCCGTCCTTCAAGATAATTACTAAGGAGGTTAAAATGCAGCCTGAAATTACTGGTGTTTCCTGCTTGTCCAGAGGACGATGGAGCCACGCATAGGCCAAGGAAAATAAACAATATCGAGGACAACAAAACAACGGTCTGTAATGCAGCTACTAAGAGATAACGCAAGAGGCTCAATATAATTTTAGCACAAGACCGACCTTTCCAGAACTCATATTTTCGTTCACCTGCCCACTCTGACGCTACAAAAGACCACCCACTATGACGCTCACCACACTGTAACCCTACTTTCCTTTACCTGGTCCTCCAGTACTGTCACTCTTACTCTGGTCCTCCAGTACTGTCACTCTTACCCTGGTCCTCCAGTACTGTCACTCTTACTCTGGTTCTCCAGTACTGTCACTCTCACTCTGGTCCTCCAGTACTGTCACTCTTATCCTGCTCCTCCAGTACTGTCACTCTCACTCTGGTCCTCCAGTACTGTCACTCTTACTCTGGTCCTCCAGTACTGTCACTCTTACCCTGGTCCTCCAGTACTGTCACTCTTACTCTGGTTCTCCAGTACTGTCACTCTTACTCTGGTCCTCCAGTACTGTCACTCTTACCCTGGTCCTCCAGTACTGTCACTCTTACTCTGGTCCTCCAGTACTGTCACTCTTACTCTGGTCCTCCAGTACTGTCACTCTTACCCTGGTCCTCCAGCACTGTCACTCTCACTCTGGTCCTCCAGTACTGTCACTCTTACTCTGGTCCTCCAGTACTGTCACTCTTACCCTGGTCCTCCAGTACTGTCACTCTTACTCTGGTTCTCCAGTACTGTCACTCTTACTCTGGTCCTCCAGTACTGTCACTCTTACCCTGGTCCTCCAGTACTGTCACTCTTACTCTGGTTCTCCAGTACTGTCACTCTCACTCTGGTCCTCCAGTACTGTCACTCTTACCCTGGTCCTCCAGTACTGTCACTCTTACTCTGGTTCTCCAGTACTGTCACTCTCACTCTGGTCCTCCAGTACTGTCACTCTTATCCTGCTCCTCCAGTACTGTCACTCTCACTCTGGTCCTCCAGTACTGTCACTCTCACTCTGGTCCTCCAGTGGTCACTCTCACTCTGGTCTTCCAGTATTGTCACCCTTATCCTGGTCCTCCAGTACTGTCACTCTCATTCTGGTCCTCCAGTACTGCCACTCTCACCCTGGTCCTCCAGTACTGTCACTCTCATTCTGGTCCTCCAGTACTGTCACCCTTATCCTGGTCCTCCAGTACTGTCACTCTCACTCTGGTCCTCCAGTACTGTCACTCTTACCCTGGTCCTCCAGTACTGCCACTCTCACTCTGGTCCTCCAGTACTGTCACTCTTATCCTGGTCCTCCAGTACTGTCACTCTCACTCTGGTCCTCCAGTACTGCCACTCTCACTCTGGTCCTCCAGTACTGTCACTCTCACTCTGGTCCTCCAGTACTGTCACTCTCACTCTGGTCCTCCAGTACTGTCACTCTCACTCTGGTCCTCCAGTACTGTCACTCTTACCCTGGTCCTCCAGTAGTCACTCTCACTCTGGTCCTCCAGCACTGTCACTCTCACTCTGGTCCTCCAGTACTGTCACTCTCACTCTGGTCCTCCAGTACTGTCACTCTCACTCTGGTCCTCCAGTACTGTCACTCTTACTCTGGTCCTCCAGTACTGTCACTCTCACTCTGGTCCTCCAGCACTGTCACTCTCACTCTGGTCCTCCAGTACTGTCACTCTCACTCTGGTCCTCCAGTACTGCCACTCTCACTCTGGTCCTCCAGCACTGTCACTCTCACTCTGGTCCTCCAGTACTGTCACTCTCACTCTGGTCCTCCAGTACTGTCACTCTTACCCTGGTCCTCCAGTAGTCACTCTCACTCTGGTCCTCCAGTACTGTCACTCTTACTCTGGTCCTCCAGTACTGTCACTCTCACTCTGGTCCTCCAGCACTGTCACTCTCACTCTGGTCCTCCAGTACTGTCACTCTCACTCTGGTCCTCCAGTACTGCCACTCTCACTCTGGTCCTCCAGCACTGTCACTCTCACTCTGGTCTTCCAGTACTGTCACTCTCACTCTGGTCCTCCAGTACTGTCACTCTTACCCTGGTCCTCCAGTAGTCACTCTCACTCTGGTCCTCCAGTACTGTCACTCTTACTCTGGTCCTCCAGTACTGCCACTCTCACTCTGGTCCTCCAGCACTGTCACTCTCACTCTGGTCTTCCAGTACTGTCACTCTCACTCTGGTCCTCCAGTACTGTCACTCTTACCCTGGTCCTCCAGTAGTCACTCTCACTCTGGTCCTCCAGCACTGTCACTCTCACTCTGGTCCTCCAGTACTGTCACTCTTACTCTGGTCCTCCAGTACTGTCACTCTCACTCTGGTCCTCCAGTACTGTCACTCTCACTCTAGTCCTCCAGTACTGTCACTCTCACTCTGGTCCTCCAGTACTGTCACTCTTACCCTGGTCCTCCAGTACTGTCACTCTCACTCTGGTTCTCCAGTACTGTCACTCTTACCCTGGTCCTCCAGTACTGTCACTCTCACTCTGGTCCTCCAGTACTGTCACTCTTACCCTGGTCCTCCAGTAGTCACTCTCACTCTGGTCCTCCAGCACTGTCACTCTCACTCTGGTCCTCCAGTACTGTCACTCTTACCCTGGTCCTCCAGTAGTCACTCTCACTCTGGTCCTCCAGTAGTCACTCTCACTCTGGTCCTCCAGTAGTCACTCTCACTCTGGTCCTCCAGAACGTTCACTCGTATAATTGTCCTCCAGTACTGTCACTCTCACTCTGGTCCTCCAGTACTGTCACTCTCACTCTGGTCCTCCAGTACTGTCACTCTCACTCTGGTCCTCCAGTACTGTCACTCTTACTCTGGTCCTCCAGTACTTTCACTCTCACTCTGGTCCAGAGTCGTGTCTACTTCAGCTGATCTTACTAAAAATGGCCGCCAAGAAACGTACAGTACTATGTTTGCTCGGACTTAAGTGTGTACACAACTATTTTGGCAGGCCTGATGCCCGTCCTTTCTGCCACATCTGGACAAGGTTACGTATCATGCAAGACTACCCATCCCGAGTCTTTAATCTTCTGGGTTAGACTTGCAGCCTTGACAGTTTATCAGTCTTTAACACAGGAGAATTGTCAGCGGCTTTACAGATATGCTGATATTTATGAACAACCAAAAGACAGTAATTGCTATACAAGGTGACCAATCAGCAGCAGTCTCTCTCTCTCTAGCAGTACCATTCTCGAAAACACTCCACTAGTACATCAGCGATCATTCGTTCCTCGGCCGACTAACACTTAGTACATGTTCTCACAGCAAGCAGGTATTCATTCATTCAGTCAAGTCAAGTGTGCTTAAGAAAACTCTGTACTACACTTTTCTCCAGTTTAGTGTACCTAACATCATTGTTAGGTGACTAACACTAAATAGTGTTATTTATTAAAGTGTATAAACCTATTAAAAATATATGAGATTTAATTTCAGTTTCTAGGTTCAGGCTTCAAAATAAGCTGATGTAGGATAAGAGCTCTTAGCTTGTACAACAACTTTTCCATTTCTCATTATAGTAGAATGCAGGAAGAGTCGCGTTGTTATTGCTAGACTTAGGCTCTGCTGTTAGTATTTCTGGGAGTTGGTACCGTCTGCTTAAGCAGATCTGACTAAATGTAAATTTTGTCAGCAAATCTATTCGCATGCACTACGCCATTATGTCATGGTATGGTTAGAAAATAAAAATAAAATTTCAAATGGCTAATGTTCAAGAAATTTCCATTTCCGAAGTTTGCTTGTTGTAGACAGAGTACATAATGTGCACGCTCGCACGCTGCAAGTTTCTTAGGCTACTTGCCTACCTCATGAACATACGCTGTAACAATAAATGCAGAGCTATAATTAGACTGGTAACTTTTTAGCTTGATCACAGATTTTACGCAAATTAAACTCCTTGTCACGCGCTCACCACAAACGAAAATTGCTTATCTTGAAGAACATTTGGCTTCTGTTCCTGAACCCATTGCGTGACTGTTCTTTCTTCCACAGCCATTAGGAGGAGAATGGAGTTCATAATTAACTAATTAAAAATAAAACAAAAACATGTAAGCCTAGTCATTTAGGGGCACCAGTGTTTATCCTAATGAACATTAATCCTAATTTAATAAAGAGAGAGACAGACAGACAGACAAATCAAAATAGCAGATACATGGAGACAGCGAGGCAGGGCGGGTGATGTTCACATGGATAACGAATGAATCGGGGCATTTTCATAGCTCACCTGACATGCCCCTTCGCTATCACCTATGAGAGGCCAAACTACTGCCGAGTAACCCTTAAGATGTAAGTAACTGACATTTTCGGGTGCACAGGATCAGACTGAAACTACGTCAAATGATTTATGTGACTAGCAAACAAAAGAAAATTTAGTCGTGTTCATATAACCTAAAATTATTAGCAGCTGATATATATCTGGCAAAAAATACCTAATCGGAAGATAAACATTGTTATTATATTTATAAACACTCATTAATTAAAAGAACTTTGACAATTGTGGCATAATTACGTCCGAGAATAAATGATCGAAAAACGAATTTTATATCACTTTTGGAATTTTTCTTGTTTTCTTGTTTTTTAGTAACACATTTAGGGGCATCTGCATTTTGGCAGCCACACTAGACTATATGAAAGGGAGTACAGTGTGTCAAAAACTAGCTACTCGATGCTAAAAATCCCCATCACACAGAATGGATAGTCATACAGAGGCATGTGACAAGTAGTCTGCGCCGGCAAACTGAGTGCATTATGAGGATATCATCATGCCCATAAATTTAGGTTTGAAATCTGAACAAATCATAACTTTTTATATTAGTGCTTTCATGTCTTTGGGAGTCAGAAAATTCTCTTCTATCAGACCTGAGTGTTTGAAACAGTATAGTTTTGACAGCAGAGATGGGGATACCTAGGTCTAATTCAACTTCATCCTTGTTACATGCTAATTTAGCTGCAATGTCTGAGCCATTATGATGGGTTATATTTATGTGTGATGGTATCCATAAAAAGGAAATGCGAAACCCTTTATTCTGCAGCAATTAGGTTATTTATAATTGCTAGTATGAGGTTCTTGCTGTCGATCTTTCAGAAGTTTTCAATTGCTTGAAAAGCAGATTTTGAATCACAAAATATTATTGCTCCTCCTATGTTTTTTAATGTTCTGGTAACTAGTTGTAGTGCCGCCAGTTGTTTGTGTGGAAGTCAGCCAGTTGTTTAACCTGACACCGATAGTCTGTGTGCAAATAATATTTCTATAAAACTTCCAAGCTGCTGCAATCCGTCCTGTAGACGACTGGACTGAGCCATCGGTGTAGACACAGTGCTCGTGAGATCTTAAATTTTCGATGGAGGAGGCAATTGTTTCAAGTGTGACAGCTTTGAGAAGAGCAAGATTCTAATTACCTTTCTTGGTGACGGGTGTGTATGATACTTGAATGGTGGGGTACAAATAAAGGGGAATATCGGAGACAGATAGATTGCACTTAAAAGGAATGTTGAGTTTGATGAGATTGTAGGCATTTTTACTCAGTCATTTATCATAAAAGGAATGAGTTGGTATGTTGGTTCCAGTCAATAGGGTGTTAACAGCATTGAATAATTTGTCTCTGAGCATTACAGGACATGTAGGTCTCTCATGACATTAAGGCAACAAGTTGTGTTGACCTGCAGCAAACTCTATGAGCAGGAACTGGGGCATGACCTCGCACACTACATCACCGAATGCCCAGTTATCAGACCATTCAAACCCATTGCATGAGGTACATGAAGCTTAGCAATTACTTTCTTCACTCTCGTGTTCTTGAAGATATCCTCATATTGCACCCAAAATTTACCAGTGTGGGCTACTTAACATATGGCCCTGTATGACTAACCATCCTGCGAGATGGGGACTTCTAGTACTACTGTTACCTTATTCACTCTTGTGTTCATGATATCCTCATAATGCACCCAGAGTCTGCCAATGCAGACTACTTATCACATGCCTTTGTATGACTAACCATCCTGTGTGATGGGGATTTTTAGCATCACGTAGCTAGCTTTTTGACACACTTCTTCATATAGTCTAGGGCAGCTGTACAAATTCAGGTATATGTGTTAATAAAAAAAACAAAATGGTTGGAAGCTTCAGTTCTTCCCTCATGTTGATTATTCTTGTGCTTCTTGGGGCACCAAGAATTATCCTCATGGCTTCATTCTGTACTACTTCAAGTTTGTCCATCACAGAGGCGGGGAAGTTAATTACGTGCAAGGCACGATAATCAATTAGAGATCTAACAAACATCATATAGAATAATTTAGCATATTTAATATTGATACCAATAGCATTTCCTCTCATTATGGTAGGAAACATCTTTAAATTATGGGATGACTACTGATATAAATTGCAAGTCATGACATCGATGATATCAGAATTTAGTTATCGTATATATAGTATAACGTATATATTTAGTATCCTAGGCCTGGTCTGATCGATCGATGTCGATAGACCTGGTATATCGAGGCCTGGTCGAGGACAGGGCCGCGGGAACGCTAAGCCCCGAAACCATCTCAAGGTAACCTCAAGGTAGCATGTGTCATTGGATGCAATATGTTGCTTTGTTTTTGTTGTTCATATTTTTAACTCATTTGCAAAGGAGAAACTCATACAAATGTTTGTCTTTTGTTAATGTTGGAATTGATCACGTGAGAGTATAACAGTTCTTTCTGGAAACGAGCAGTCTAAGGGTCAATAGGTATTTTATCAAACATGCAAGGTTTATAAATAAATAGGCGCTATATGATATACTAAATTTGTAAACACATTAAATGTGTTCAACAGTTAATATGCCCTACCTTTATCTGTTTTGTGTTGAGAGGGGGGGGGGAAGAAGCAATACAAGACTGTTATTCTATTTTAGCAATAGCAGTAGGTCGAATAGTTTCTCGACAATTCCTTAAAATCCGTGATATATATAACTTCAGAATTATGCGAGAAACTATTGCATAATTTTAATAAGAAACTTATTAAACTGTCGATCAGTCGATTTTCAACTTTCTTCTGTGATACGATACAAAAGCGTAGTACAGTATATATTTACAGTCCTTTTTTGAGCACCGGGGCTTAATTTCCCAGCGTTTAGCCTAGCAAGCGTGGCGAAGAGTTTATAAATAGGATGAAGATGATAGTGTGAGTTTGGCCCCACTACCCCCAGCAGACACTTGGAATGTGGCCTAGCCTCTCACTCCACACATGTTGAAACACCTGCCCTGCTATACTGGCGTCGTCTATGGTAGTCACAACACCTATAGCCTAATATCTTTGTTAAGGCCATGTCAGCAACCCTTCTCTTGCGCACACCAAGTGTGAACTCACAAATAAAGTTTTATAGTAAACTTGGAAACAGTTCGTTAGTGTATTTAGTAGGTGTTTTACTCACCGTCCGGAGGAAGGAGACGTCATCTTGCTCGGAGGAGCCTTCACTGTCCGCCATAATGACGCTACAGTCACAGTGATCAAATATGAAAAAACACTCTTACACTGATAAGAAGTCCATACCACGGTGATTAGCGAGCAACCTTATTTCATGGTTGCCTGCGAGATAGAGGAGGCACGAGGCACGACTGGTGGCCAGGCAGGAGCGGCCGGAGTGGTGGCCAGGCCAGGCCGCATCCCTGGCGCCCCGGACTAAACTTAGCAGCCGCGATGCCACACGCCTCCACCACCCGACACTGCCTCACCGCGCCACCATATCCACTCACACCCACCTCCACCTCCACCTTTACATAATACCCAACCTTTATCCCACTACTTTCAAACTTTACGTTCCACATAATTCACTCTCTTACCGTGTCATTTATTTAATCATCCAAATTAATATTTTTAAATAATGTTGACTGGGGGAGAATGAGC
The DNA here is from genome assembly GCF_040958095.1 of Procambarus clarkii. Lineage (NCBI taxonomy): Eukaryota > Metazoa > Arthropoda > Malacostraca > Decapoda > Cambaridae > Procambarus > Procambarus clarkii. The sequence continues at coordinate 12,253,527 of NC_091227.1, read as the reverse complement.
AGTTCTTAAACGCCGTGATCAACATTCTGAATAATAGAGTAATAATATCAAGCAGTAATTCAAATAAAATTTCCTAATACATTCATTTCCCGCGCAGGGAGGTGAAGGGAAGAGCTGCAGGTCATGCAGGAGGTGAAGGGAAGAGGTGCAGGCCATGCAGGAGGTGAAGGGAAGAGCTACAGGTCATGCAGAAGGTGAAGGGAAGAGGTGCAGGTCATGCAGGAGGTGAAGGGAAGAGTTGCTGGTCATGCAGGAGGTGAAGGGAAGAGCTACAGGTCATGCAAGAATTGAAGGGGTCCATTAGGTACGTTTTTCAAAATGGTTCGATTTCAATCAAACAGTTTTGACGAGTTATATATGAAAAGGGTTTCATGTGGTCCAAGTCTCAACATCGTAGCATAAATAGGAAGGGAGAAAAAATATTGAATTATGTGTCAACAATTTTCCAAAATGGTCAAAAACGATTATCAAACACAAGTGTCAACTGAAATCATGTCTATGACTCTCAGCTATCACAATAGCATATATTAAAAAAATTATAATTAGTTTTATAAAAAAAAATAAACAAATTGATTTTTTTTAATTGTATTTTTTCTTATTTGTTTATCGTAGGATTTGCATGAAACTTATACACCTGACTGCACGTAAGCCTATCTGTAAGGGTGCCAAGGGGACCAGAGGAAATTGGTTGATGTCAACCTCAGCCACAGATGGCAGCACCTTAGACTTTATTTTTACTTATTTTTTCAAGTAGCATAAATCTTCGTATAACTCTTTCATTGTTTTCTCAATTTACATGAAACTTACACCTTATATGTAAAGTTTATGTCTCTAAAATCTGGGGTTAGCGTTTTTTCCTGCGTTTATTTATTGATTTTATAATAGCAATAAACATGATATATTTGCATAATTTTGGTAGGGAACTTTGACTATTTGTACTAGGAAAACTAAAGATGTTTTTGAAAATCCCCCACTACAGATTCTTTATTATATGCTAATGTGTCAGAAAAGTGTCATAGAAATAATTTCATTTGAAACTTGAGGTTGTTATAAGGATTTGAAAATGTGTAAAATTCGTTGAAAAAAAGAACAAAATCTCCCTTCCTATTTAGGCTGCAGTACTGAAACTTGGAACAATTGCAGCCCTTCTCATATACAACCAGTCAAAAAATATTGATTGACATTGAACAAATTTTAACAAACTATTATAATGCCCCCTGAAGGGAAGAGTTGCTGGTCATGCAGGTGAAGGGAAGAGTTGCTGGTCATGCAGGAGGTGAAGGGAAGAGTTGCTGGTCATGCAGGAGGTGAAGGGAAGAGTTGCTGGTCATGCAGGAGGTGAAGGGAAGAGCTGCAGGTCATGCAGGAGGTGAAGGGAAGAGCTGCTGGTCATGCAGGAGGTGAAGGGAAGAGTTGCTGGTCATGCAGGAGGTGAAGGGAAGAGGTGCAGGCCATGCAGGAGGTGAAGGGAAGAGTTGCTGGTCATGCAGGAGGTGAAGGGAAGAGTTGCTGGTCATGCAGGAGGTGAAGGGAAGAGTTGCTGGTCATGCAGGAGGTGAAGGGAAGAGCTGCTGGTCATGCAACAGGTGAAGGGAAGAGCTGCTGGTCATGCAGCAGGTGAAGGGAAGAGCTGCTGGTCATGCAGGAGGTGAAGGGAAGAGCTGCTGGTCATGCAGCAGGTGAAGGGAAGAGCTGCTGGTCATGCAGCAGGTGAAGGGAAGAGTTGCTGGTCATGCAGGAGGTGAAGGGAAGAGTTGCTGGTCATGCAGGAGGTGAAGGGAAGAGCTGCTGGTCATGCAACAGGTGAAGGGAAGAGCTGCTGGTCATGCAGCAGGTGAAGGGAAGAGCTGCTGGTCATGCAGGAGGTGAAGGGAAGAGCTGCTGGTCATGCAGCAGGTGAAGGGAAGAGCTGCTGGTCATGCAGCAGGTGAAGGGAAGAGCTGCTGGTCATGCAGGAGGTGAAGGGAAGAGTTGCTGGTCATGCAGGAGGTGAAGGGAAGAGTTGCTGGTCATGCAGCAGGTGAAGGGAAGAGCTGCAGGTCATGCAGGAGGTGAAGGGAAGAGTTGCTGATCATGCAGGAGGTGAAGGGAAGAGCTGCAGGTCATGCAGGAGGTGAAGGGAAGAGCTGCAGGTCATGCAGGAGGTGAAGGGAAGAGCTGCAGGTCATGCAGGAGGTGAAGGGAAGAGTTGCTGGTCATGCAGGAGGTGAAGGGAAGAGCTGCAGGTCATGCAGGAGGTGAAGGGAAGAGCTGCAGGTCATGCAGGAGGTGAAGGGAAGAGCTGCAGGTCATGCAGGAGGTGAAGGGAAGAGCTGCAGGTCATGCAGGAGGTGAAGGGAAGAGCTGCAGGTCATGCAGGAGGTGAAGGGAAGAGTTGCTGGTCATGCAGGAGGTGAAGGGAAGAGCTGCAGGTCATGCAGGAGGTGAAGGGAAGAGCTGCAGGTCATGCAGGAGGTGAAGGGAAGAGCTGCAGGTCATGCAGGAGGTGAAGGGAAGAGTTGCTGGTCATGCAGGAGGTGAAGGGAAGAGCTGCAGGTCATGCAGGAGGTGAAGGGAAGAGCTGCAGGTTTATCCCACCGCTGCCACCATTGTAACACGGGTACGGGTTTCTCTCTTTCTTTACTTCCTTCTTTCTACTCCCTCTACCCGTATTCTTACTTTTATTTCTAAACCAAGGGACTCCAAAACTTTTAACAAAGCCAACTCCACGCCACGTGGTCCTAAGACGATTGACCGACTTAGGATTCTACACCCAGTATGACGTGACCTAAGCTCTGAACAAAACCCTAGAGTCACCTCTGCTGCCACCACCAGACCAGTAATACAAGAGCAATGATCGAGGTCTGGATCGATCACGCTAATTAATCAACCTAGGGGCTTGATCCCCACTATAAACGATGACCTTGAGTGTGGAATAAATTACACGGTAATGATAATTCCGATTCGATGTTAGAATCGGCGCCCAATGCAACTCCGCCTCGTGTGGACCACGTGACCAGGACAAGTATACACATAAAACACATGGAAACAATAAAATGCAAATTAATAACAAATTTAATTTATTAAAAGAAAACTAAGACAAAATCTAAATAGGTTCACTCCCTATCACTTTAACACTCCCTACTTGACCTGAATGGCAAATGAGAAGACTATTTCTATACATAACCATAGCAACTATACCTTGGGCGACCAGCTAGATGTCTTGGGGAGAGGTAAGATGTTTGACCTCTCCCAGCTGCTCCCGTATTCACACTGATCTTTTCTCGTCTGGCCTAGCCCAGACTAGAACCTTGTATCCTTCCGCATCGCTTACCCAGTTACTTTAGCAAGGTTAAGTTATAACAATTAAACTCTGTTTGTACTGAATTGATCCAGACTGGTTGAATTATTTTACTGAATTAAATTACAAACATCTAACGGCAGAGCTGTTCCCGATCACAAAAATGGTTATTAAAACTTTGAGAAATATTAGACATGTCAACCCTGCTGACCTATGACCGCCGGTCACTCCGCCTCAAAAGTTAGATCTGATTCGTGACGTCACTGATGGTGACTTAAACTCAATAATTAGAATACTCTTGATATTGTACCCAGTACTATTATACAATACAATTTTAATGCAAAATGAATAAAGGCTAATTTTCTCTAAATTCCTGAATACTATAGGATGATTCATTATACGCAGATATGAACAAAGCGTCGGTTATTTCCACCGCGAATTCCCCTGGGGGTCAGGTCACCATGCGGCTCAGCTTCCCATTCTCTTTTGTCGATAAACCACTCTGGATAATTCTTACAACAGCCTAGTCTGTTACAAGGTCATGCAGGAGGTGAAGGGAAGAGCTGCAGGTCATGCAGGAGGTGAAGGGAAGAGTTGCTGGTCATGCAGGAGGTGAAGGGAAGAGCTGCAGGTCATGCAGGAGGTGAAGGGAAGAGCTGCAGGTCATGCAGGAGGTGAAGGGAAGAGCTGCAGGTCATGCAGGAGGTGAAGGGAAGAGCTGCAGGTCATGCAGGAGGTGAAGGGAAGAGCTGCTGGTCATGCAGGAGGTGAAGGGAAGAGCTGCAGGTCATGCAGGAGGTGAAGGGAAGAGCTGCTGGTCATGCAGGAGGTGAAGGGAAGAGCTGCTGGTCATGCAGCAGGTGAAGGGAAGAGCTGCAGGTCATGCAGGAGGTGAAGGGAAGAGCTGCAGGTCATGCAGGAGGTGAAGGGAAGAGCTGCAGGTCATGCAGGAGGTGAAGGGAAGAGCTGCTGGTCATGCAGCAGGTGAAGGGAAGAGCTGCTGGTGATGCAGGAGGTGAAGGGAAGAGCTGCAGGTCATGCAGGAGGTGAAGGGAAGAGCTGCAGGTCATGCAGGAGGTGAAGGGAAGAGCTGCTGGTCATGCAGCAGGTGAAGGGAAGAGCTGCTGGTCATGCAGGAGGTGAAGGGAAGAGTTGCTGGTCATGCAGGAGGTGAAGGGAAGAGCTGCTGGTCATGCAGGAGGTGAAGGGAAGAGCTGCTGGTCATGCAGCAGGTGAAGGGAAGAGTTGCTGGTCATGCAGGAGGTGAAGGGAAGAGCTGCTGGTCATGCAGCAGGTGAAGGGAAGAGCTACAGGTCATGCAGCAGGTGAAGGGGAGAGCTGATAATGTTCACTTGCTGAAGGCAATATCTTCAATATGATAGTAACAAAACACAGTCCTCCGCGTTCTCGACTCATAATCGGCAATTCCGGATTCTAGTCCCGGGCCGGACAGAAATGGTTGGGCTAGTTGCCTATTACGTAATGCCCCCTGTTCACCTAGCTGTAAATCAGTAAATAGGTATCCAGGAGTTAGTCAGCTTGTGGGGGTTGCATCCAGGGGAGAGTCAGTAATTTGACCTAGGGGAGGAAGGGGACCTGGATACCCTAGGGGGTATCAGGTCCCCTTCCCCTAGGGAGGGAAGGGGACCTGACTTGGAGTGTCAGTAATTTGACCTAATATGTATACACACTTGCTGGAGGTGTAGTGGAGACCGAGGCATGAAGACTCCTGGTCGATGGACGCCAGCATCACGTCATGGAGAGTCTTCTCCTCTACAGGGACGGGACGCTGCTCCTACACAAACTGTTGGTATATATTCCAGGAGTGTGCGGTGGCTGTTAACAACCAGAGGAGAGTGGCTGAGGCTCACATGGCATCATGGATGCTGACAGTGAAGCCTGACCGACGTCAACGCCTCAGACAGCTACAGACGACCCTTGCCCTGGATGGGACGCACAACGCCCAGGTCTCCTCCCGAGGACACTTCCACTGAGGACACAACACCGGACATTGTTGTCGTTGTCATCAACTCTGCGCCAGATAACTGCGGCTTTGCGAGTCTCCAACCGCATAACTCCAGCAGCCGGTCCTCAGGCAACCCGTCGTCAGGCAGCCCATCCTCAGGCAGCCCGTCGTCAGGAAGCCCGTCGTCAGGCAGCAAGTCCTCAGGCAGCAAGTCCTCAGGCAGCTCATCCTCAGGCAGCCCATCCTCAGGCAGCTCGTCCTCAGGCAGCAAGTTCTCAGGCAGCTCATCCTCAGGCAGCAAGTTCTCAGGCAGCTCATCCTCAGGCAGCCCATCCTCAGGCAGCCCGTCCTCAGGCAGCTCGTCCTCAGGCAGCTCGTCCTCAGGCAGCTCGTCCTCAGGCAGCCCATCCTCAAGCAGCCCGTCCTCAGGCAGCCCGTCCTCAGGCAGCCCGTCCTCAGGCACCCCGTCCTCAGGCAGCCCGTCCTCAGGCAGCCCGTTCTCAGGCAGCCCATCCTCAGGCAGCTCATCCTCAGGCAGCCCGTCCTCAGGCAGCGAGTCCTCAAGCAGCCCGTCCTCAGGCAGCCCATCCTCAGGCAGCCCGATCTCAGGCAGCCCGTCCTCAGGCAGCCCGTCCTCAGGCAGCCCGTCCTCAGGCAGCGAATCCTCAAGCAGCCCGTCCTCAGGCAGCCCATCCTCGGGCAGCCCGACCTCAGGCAGCCCGTCCTCAGGCAGCGAGTCCTCAAGCAGCCCGTCCTCAGGCAGCTCATCCTCAGGCAGCCCATCCTCAGGCAGCGAGTCCTCAGGCAGCCCGTCCTCAGGCAGCGAGTCCTCAAGCAGACCGTCCTCAGGCAGCCCATCCTCAGGCAGCCCGATCTCAGGCAACCCGTCCTCAGGCAGCCCGACCTCGGGCAGCCCGACCTCGAGCAGCTCGTCCTCGGGCAGCAAGTCCTCGGGCAACAAGTCCTCAGGCAGCAAGTCCTCAGGCAGCCCGTTCTCAGGCAGCAAGTCCTCAGGCAGCCCGTTCTCAGGCAGCAAATCCTCAGGCAGCCCGACCTCAGACAGCAAGTCCTCAGGCAGCCCGTTCTCAGGCAGCAAATCCTCAGGCAGCCCGACCTCAGGCAGCAAGTCCTCAGGCAGCCCGTTCTCAGGCAGCAAGTCCCCAGGCAGCAAGTCCTCATGCAGCCCGTTCTCAGGCAGCCCGTTTTCAGGCAGCAAATCCTCAGGCAGCCCGTCCTCAGGCAGCCCGTCCTCAGGCAGCCCGTTCTCAGGCAGCAAGTCCCCAGGCAGCAAGTCCTCAGGCAGCCCGTTCTCAGGCAGCAAATCCTCAGGCAGCCCGACCTCAGGCAGCCCGACCTCAGGCAGCCCGTTCTCAGGCAGCAAGTCCCCAGGCGGCCCGTTTTCAGGCAGCAAATCCTCAGGCAGCCCATCCTCAAGCAGCCCATCCTCAGGCAGCAAGCCCTCGGGCAGCCCGTCCTCAGGCAGCCCGTTCTCAGGCAGCCAGTCCTCAGGCAGCCCGTCCTCAGGCAGCTCGTCCTCAGGCAGCTCGTCTTCAGGCAGCCCGTCTTCAGGCAGCAAGTCCTCAGGCAGAAAGCCCTCAGGCAGCCCGTCCTCAGGCAGCAAGTCCTCAGGCAGCCCGTCCTCAGGCAGCTTGTCTTCAGGCAGCTCGTCCTCGGGCAGAAAGTCCTCAGGCAGCTCGTCCTTAGGCATCAAGTCCTCAGGCTGTTCGTCCATAGGCAGCAAGTCCTCAGGCAGTCCGTCCTCAGGCAGCGCGTCTTCGGGGAGCTCGTCCTCAGGCAACAAGCCCTCATGCACCTCGTCCTCAGGCAACAAGCCCTCAAGCACCTCGTCCTCAGGCTGCTCGTCCTCGGGCTGTCCGTCCTCGGGCAGCAATGCCTCAGGCAGCCCGTCCTCAGGCAGCTCGTCCTCGGGTGGTCTGTCCTCGGGCAGCAATGCCTCTGGCAGCAAGTCCTCAGGCAGTCCGTCCTCGGGCAGCAAGTCCTCAGGCAGCCCGTCCTCGGGCAGCTCATCCTCGGGCGACCCGTCCTAATAAAAAAGGTTTATTGCCTGTTGATCCGGCAGCCAAACCTCATTAAAAAGGTTTAATTTAAGATTTTTTTTTACGAAATAATTTAGGTTTACGGATAAAAACATTTTACACACGATTCTCAACTGATGATTTCGAACATTTCTCGAGACAGTACTCGCTGACGTTCTCTGTTCGACTCGCTCCTCTTTAAATGCTTTTCCCAAGAGCTACAAATACAAATAATTGGCAACAAAACCTTACCTAACCTACGCTTAACTATACACAAAATTCGTATATTTACTTATTTATTTATTTATATATATACAAGAAGGTACATTGGGTTTGTGAGAATACATTGGATAGTACAGTATTTACAATCTTGTAAAGCCACTAGTACGCGCAGCGTTTCGGGCAGGTCCTTAATCTAACAGATAATTTTAAGTAGGTAATTTCTATCAGAATTGATAAATGATAAAAAATACATTGCAAGAGAAAAATGAAATGAGAGAGCTTAGTAAGTATATTAAAGCACATTGTTATATTAAAGCTCTGATTGATTACATTGACAGCTTGATTGGTAATTTAAACAAGATTAATAGACACCATACAGCAGATTGACAGCACATATAAGACAGCAATGATCACAACGGTAAAGATGTTCAGATTGGGTACATAAAGATTGGGAGACTGGGTAGCAATAGATACAGATAAACAAGATTAATAAACACCATACAGCAGATTGGCAGCACATATAAGAAGACAGCAATGATCACAATGGTAAAGATGTTCTAATTGGGAACATAAAGGTTGGGAGATTGGGTAGCAATAGATACAGTGCAATTTTAAGGCAAAAGGTAAAAACTATGAATATGAAATTAGGTACTTTTTAGTATTGATTTTGAATGATGTAAAAGTTGGACAGCTTTTCAATTCAATAGGGAGTGAGTTCCATAAACTGGGTCCCTTTATTTGCATAGAGTGTTAACACAGATTAAGTTTAACTCTGGGGATATCAAAAAGATATTTATTTCTGGTGTGGTGATAATGGGTCCTATTACATCTGTCCAGGAAGAGTTTCAGAGCAGGATTTGCATTAAAGAACAGGGTTTTGTAAATGTAGTTGACACAAGAGAATTTATGGAGTGAGATTAAGTTTAGCATGTTTAGGGAGTGAAACAAGGGGGCTGAGTGTTGCCTGAAAGCAGAATTTGATATTATTCTGATAGCAGATTTTTGCTGGGTGATGATGGACTTGAGGTGGTTTGTTGTGGTTGAACCCCATGCACAGATACCTTAGTTGAGATAGGGATAGATTAGTGCATAATATAGAGAGATGAGAGCAGAGTTAGGTACATAATATCTGATTTTGGAGAGTATACCAACTGTTTTAGAGACTTTCTTAGTTATGTGTTGTATGTGGGTGCTGAAGTTGAGTCTCTTGTCTAGGAATAGGCCAAGAAACTTTCCATCATTTTTATTGCTAATGTTTACATTGTCTATCTGAAGCTGAACTGCATTGTTGGATTTGCTTCCAAATAAGATGTAGTAGGTCTTTTCTATGTTAATTGTTAGTTTGTTGGTTGACATCCATAAGTGGACTTTTTTTAGTTCATTATTAGCAACATTATTTAGTGTATGTGGGTTGGGGTTAGAGTAGATGAGGGTAGTATCATCAGCAAACAATATAGGTTTAAGAATGTTAGAGACATTAGGCAGATCATTGATGTATATAAGAAATAGAAGAGGTCCCAAGATGCTGCCCTGTGGCACTACAACGGTTATTGGTAGAGTGGGAGAGGTTATATTATTGATGGCTACACATTGGTGTCTATCACTAAGATAGGATTGGATATAGTCCAGTGCATGGCCTCGGATTCCATAATGATGGAGTTTACATAAGAGGTAATCGTGATTAACAGTATCAAAGGCCTTTCTCAGGTCAATGAAGAGTCCAATCGGAAACTCATTTTTGTCAAGGGCTGAGTAAATTATATCAAGGAGACTAATAATTGCATCGTTGGTACTCTTTTGGGAGCGGAAGCCAAACTGACAGGGGCTAAGAATGTCGAATTTTACGACATTTTACACGAATTTTATATACAGCAATAGACAGTATATTAAAATTGATGAATACATTTTTGGAGAGGGCGGGTGGTTGGTCGAGCCTGGCCTAGGGACAGATTGCCTTAGGCTACACTGCCTGTCCAAGCGGCGACCGCCCAGCCCCACAAACACATTCATCAATGTTAATGTAAATTCAAATTCGGCATTTTCTTTTATATAAATTAACTACTAGGGTTACTCACGTACACCCATGTCTCTCTCGCCCCTTCCCCACTGCCCTCTTTCCCTTTCTCCCCTCATATTGTCCTTGTCCCTTTCTACCCTCATATTCTCCTTGTCCCTTTCTCCCCTCATATTGTCCTTGTCCCTTTCTACCCTCATATTCTCCTTGTCCCTTTCTCCCCTCATATTCTCATTGTCCCACTCTCCCTTCATTTACCGCTTGACTCCCTCTCCCTTCATATTCTCCTTGTCCACCTCTTCCATCATGTTCCCCTGGTCCCCCTCTCCCCTCAAATTCCCCTTGACCCCCCCCCCCCGGTGTGACGATAACAACTCCACCTGTTGAGTGAGGTATCTCGATAGCAACGCCATCTGTGGACCTACACTCTAACCCTAACTCTTTTAGATGTGAAGAGGACCATCTGTTGGCGGAGGTGTGACAAGGTCAGTGCCATCTGTAGAATGTTTCAGATCATAACTCATTAAGAAGGTGGGCCGACGACAATGCCCCCTGGTGAGGGAGATGACAGTATCAACGTCATCTATTGCCTGCAACCAATCTTATTTTTTGTTCCTTATTTATTTATTTATTTATTTATTTATTTATTTATTTATTTATTTATTTATTTATTTATTTATTTATTTATATACAAGAAGATACATTGGGTTTGTGAGGCTACATAGCATAGTGCAGGCGATGAGTCACAATAACGTGGCTGAAGTATGTTGACCAGACCACACACTAGAAATTGAAGGGACGACGACGTTTCGGTCCGTCCTGGACCATTCTCAAGTCGATTGAGAATCGACAATCGACTTGAGAATGGTCCAGGACGGACCGAAACGTCGTCGTCCCTTCAATTTCTAGTGTGTGGTCTGGTCTACATAGCATAGTATTTACAATCTTGTAAAGCCACTAGTACGCGTAGCGTTTCGGGCAGGTCCTTAATCTAACAGATAATTTTAAGTAGGTAAATTCTAGCAGAATTAATAAAATGATAACAGATAGATTGCAAGAAAAAAATGAGATGAGAGAGATTAGTAAGTATATTAAAGCGCATTGATATATTAAATCTCTGATTGATTACATTGACAACTTGATTGGTAATTTAAACAAGATTAATAGACACCATACAGCAGATTGATAGCACATATAAGAAGACAGCAATGATCACAATGGTAAAGATGTTCGGATTGGGTACATAAGGTACCTAAAGCCTACTAATTCCACTGATGTCAATGAGATAATCCTTTCCCTTAAAACCAAGTCTAGTGCCCTCGAGGAGATACCAACTTTAATTTACAAAAAAGCCTCCAGATCTTTAGCCCCTGCTATTGCATTGCTCTTCAACAAGTCACTTGAACTCCAAACCTTTCCAGACATTCTAAAAAAGCAAGAGTAACACCTGTCCACAAATGTGGTGATCTCACAGATGTTAACAACTACAGACCTATATCAATCCTGCCTAACTTGTCAAAAATATTTGAAAAACTAATCTACAAGCAGCTTTACTCTTTTCTAGCCAAACACAATATACTTAGCTCTTGTCAATATGGCTTCAGACCCCAAAAAGCACTAACGATGCACTTATTAGTATGATTAACTTGATTCACGCAGCTCTTGATAAAAAGGAGTTCCCTGTTGGGTTATTTGTGGACCTGCGTAAGGCTTTTGACACTGTCAACCACCAAAACCTTCTTCTTAAATTACATCATTATGGAGTCAGAGGACACTCCCTGCAATACCTCAAATCTTATCTTACTGACAGGCTCCAGTATGTTTCTGTGAATAATACAATTTCTCCCACCCTACCCATCAACATTGGTGTTCCTCAGGGCAGCATACTTGGCCCTCTCCTCTTTCTCATCTACACTAATGACCTTCCAAATGCCTCCCAACACCTCAAACCAATTCTATTTGCTGACGACACAACCTTCATTTACTCGAGTCCTGACCCCTTTGCTCTAAATGCCACAGTAAATACTGAGCTAAAGAAAGTACATCTTTGGCTAACTGCCAACAAACTCACCCTTAACATTGACAAAACGTTTTATATTCTGTTTGGCAATAAATCCTCTAATCAAATAAATCTCAAAATAAACAATACCCAAATTTGTAACAAATTAGATGGCAAATTCCTTGGCGTTCTCATTGACCACAAGCTGAATTTCTAGGAAAACATTCTAAATATATCAAAAAAGATTCAAAAACTGTTGGCATTCTTTCTAAGATCAGATATTATGTACCCCGCCCTGCCCTGGTGACTCTCTATTACTCCCTCGTCTATCCATATCTCAACTATGGTATTTGTGCTTGGGGTTCTACTACCCAAAATCATTTACGTCCTCTAATTACTCAACACAAAGCTGCTATTAGAACAATATCCAACTCTAGCCCCAGATATCACTCGGTACCCCTACTCAAATCTCTGAATATGTTAGATATTAAGTCACTGCACATTCTCTCATGTGTATTATACATATATAAAACGCTGAACTGTAATGCCAATCCTGACCTCAAAAGATTCATTGAAGGTTGTAACAGAACCCATGAGCACCACACCAGAAATAAATACAGTTTTGATATTCCTAGAGTACGACTTAATCAAACTAGAAATGCTCTTCAAATCAAGGGACCCAGAATGTGGAATGACCTTCCCAACCATGTTAAAGACTGTACCTCTCTCAACCAGTTTAAGATAAAAACGAAGCACTACCTAATAAATTCCCTGTAACTTACCTTACCCCACTGTTGTCAACCCATTTGTTTTTTTTTTTCAAAACAACGCTGTTTGAATGTAATTGTCTGTAATAATTTGTAATTGTATTTGTGCTGTTTTTTCAGCCATGTTCCCCCCTCTTTTACCTCTATTTTTATTTGTTATCAACACATTTTATTCTTTATACCCATTAGTATTAAGCTTTAGTCATTATTGTTTTTCCTGCCCGAAACGCTTTGCGTAATAGTGGCTTTAGGCATTGTATGTACTAGCTCTATCTATAAAGCCAACAAACTTTGTAAAATCTCTTGTATGTATGTACCTTACCTAAATAAATATAAAGATTGGGAGATTGGGTAGCAATAGATACAGTGCAATTTTAAAGCAAAAGGTAAAAAACTATGAAGATGAAATTAGGTACTTTTTAGTATTGTTTTTGAATGACGCAAAAGTTGGACAGCTTTTCAATTCAATAGGGAGTGAGTTCCATAGACTGGGTCCCTTTATTTGCATAGAGTGTTTACACAGATTAAGTTTGACTCTGGGGATATCAAAGAGATATTTATTTCTGGTGTGGTGATAATGGGTCCTATTACATCTGTCCAAGGAGAATTTCAGAGCAGGATTTGCATTTAAGAACAGGGTTTTGTAAATGTAGTTGACACAAGAGAATTTGTGGAGTGAGATTATGTTTAGCATGTTTAGGGAGTTAAATAAGGGGTCTGACTTGTCTGAAAGCAGAATTTGTTATTATTCTGATAGCAGATTTTTGCTGGGTGATGATGGACTTGAGGTGGTTTGCAGTGGTTGAACCCCATGCACAGATACCATAATTAAGATAATGATAGATTAGTGCATAATATAGAGAGATGAGAGCAGAGTTAGGTACATAATATCTGATTTTGGAGAGTATACCAACTGTTTTAGAGACTTTCTTAGTTATGTGTTGTTTGTGGGTACTGAAGTTGAGTCTCTTGTCTAGGAATAGGCCAAGAAACTTTCCATCATTTTTATTGCTAATGTTTACATTGTCTATCTGAAGCTGAACTGCATTGTTGGATTTGCTTCCAAATAAGATGTAGTAGGTCTTTTCTATGTTAATTGTTAGTTTGTTGGTTGACATCCATAAGTGGACTTTTTTTAGTTCATTATTAAAAACATTATTTAGTGTATGTGGGTTGGGGTTAGAGTAGATGAGGGTAGTATCATCAGCAAACAAAATAGGTTTCAGAATGTTATATACATCAATGATGTGCCTAATGTCTTTAAGAAATAGGAGAGGTCCCAAGATGCTGCCCTGTGGCACTCCAACGGTTATTGGTAGAGTGGGAGAGGTTATATTACTGATGGCTACACATTGGTGTCTATCACTGAGATAGGATTGGATATAGTCCAGTGCATGGCCTCGGATTCCATAATGATGGAGTTTACGTAAGAGGTAATCGTGATTAACAGTATCAAAGGCCTTTCTCAGGTCAATGAAGAGTCCAATCGGAAACTCATTTTTGTCAAGGGCTGAGTAAATTATATCAAGGAGACTAATAATTGCATCGTTGGTACTCTTTTGGGAGCGGAAGCCAAACTGACAGGGGCTAAGAATGACGAATTTTACGAGATAGGAGTAGAGCTGTTTGTAGATAATGTTTTCAAATATTTTTGACAGTATGGGTAGATTTGATATTGGTCTATAATTGTTTATGTCTGCCGGATTACCTCCTTTATGAACTGGCGTTACTCTTGCTTTTTTAAGGATATCAGGGAAGGTATGACACTCAAGGGATTTGTTGAACAGCAGAGCTATAGGTGGTGCAAGGGCATGGGAGGCGCTCTTGTATATAATGGATGGGATTTTACTGATGTTCCCAGCTTTGGTTTTTAGTGAGTGTATGATGGACACAACATCTGTCGGGCTGACTGGTGAAAGGAGAAGAGAGTTTGGATAGCTGCCTGAGAGATATGTGTTAATATGTGTCTGAGTCTGTGGGATTTTACTGGCTAGGTTAGCACCAACCGATGAAAAGAAGCTATTAAATTCATTCGCCATTTCTAAATCAGTTGACGGTGTAAGGTCATCCTTAGAGAGTGTTATCTGGTTGTGGGAGTGTTGTTTAGTTCCTAGGATGTTAGAGATGGTATTCCATGTGCTTTTCATGTTGCCTTTCGCTTCTTTGAATCTAGTCTCATAATATGAAAGTTTAGCTTTTCTTATGATACTGGTAAGCACTGATGAGTACCTTTTAACTACTTCCTTTGTAACTAGGCCAATCCTAAATTTCTTTTCATATTCATGTTTTTGTTGATTGATTTGATTATGCCACTTGTGAGCCACGGTTTTTTTTTCTTTTATCAGTTACTTGTTTGGTAAGGAGGGGACAGTGAGTGTTGTAGAGGCTTAGAGTTTTGGAGAGAAAGAGGTTAGTTAATGAGTTTATATCCTGTGTATTATTAAATTCAGATTCCCAGTTAATATTGTGAAGTGCATTAGAAAGATTGCCTAAAGCTGATTCACTGTGTAGCCTGAGAGTTTCTTGCTTTCTGGTGGTGTTGTGTCCATGTTTGCTATGAGGAAGGTAGGATAGTGGTCAGTTGTTCTGTCATAGATTACCCCAGATGTAAGGGGAGCTGTTATATTAGTCCATAAGTGATCCAAGGTAGTGGCAGATGTTTGAGTGACTCGGGTGGGCTTGGTGATTGTGGGGATTAGCATACAGGAGTGCATGCTGTTACGGAAATAGTCAACTTGAGGGTTATTTTGAAGACCCAGGTCAATATTGAAATCACCTCCCAGAATGATGTGATTTTTGTTGAGATTGTTATTTATGATAAGATTTCTTACGTTGTCAGAGAATAAAGCTATGTTGGTATTAGGAAATCTATAGATGGCACCGATAGTCAGGGAGGATTTAAGGGATTTACTAGAGAACTTGGCAAAGGTATATTCACAATAGTCGTCTCTATCACTAATGACACTATTGCAGATGAAAGTATCTTTGTAATATATTTCTGTGCCACCTCCTTTTTTATTAGGCCTGCAGTTATGAATGGCTTTATAACCAGCTAAGTTGTAGAGTTGGGTATTCTTATCCTTCTAGAGCTTATGTCTCTATTTTACACTTTTAATTAGTGGAACCTTGATGTTATATTTGTTAATTAATTATTATTGCTTATTAATATTAATGCTACTTTACAGTTATTATCCAGTCCTAACTTTGAGCATAAACTGTTTTCAGTTTGACATTCTACTCACTCGCTGCACTTCCTCCCTGGGGCTATTTGTCGTTATTTATTATTGTATTATATTATTATTATCAATTCATATTATTACGGTTACAGTTAAGTTTTATTTATTATGAGCTAAACTATTAACACGACATTGGCTTCCCAGCTCCTAAGTTTGTATTATTTTGTAATAACTTTGTGTTTTACAGTATTGTATTATTACATAATTTCATGTATTAATTTTGTCTATTTTCCAATTACTAATCTGTGGCCCATTGTTGCTATATTTGTTACTTTTATCTCGTAATGTATTCTAGCATCGTTTATATTGCGTACCGCCGCTCATGGTGCCCGCTCTCTGGAGGACCCGTCCTGTATCGGGTTCTCAGTCCCACCTCCTAGTACTTGGAGGGAGTATGGTGAGATTTCTTCTTTCTCTAGTGTTCAAGTCACTATTAGCCTACTATACTTGGTGGTACTTTGACTTTGTATTGTTAAGGTATTCACTACATTCCATTATTATTAATTTATTATAGTTTCGGTATTGTGGCTTCCCCCCCCCCCACCCCCCTGGTGCCGTGCCCGTCTGTCCTATTTTTTTTTTTTTGAGATATATACAAGAATTGTTACATTCTTGTACAGCCACTAGTACGCGTAGCGTTTCGGGCAGGTCCCTGGAATACGATCCCAGCCGCGAAGAATCGTTTTTTCATCCAAGTACACATTTTACTGTTGCGTTAAACAGAGGCTACAGTTAAGGAAATGCGCCCAGTAAATCCTCCCCGGCCAGGATACGAACCCATGACATAGCGCTCGCGGAACGCCTATGCATTAGGCGGGCCTCGGCCCTTTGTCTCTTCCTGGGCAGGGCTCCGTCTTAGTGGGGGCCTGTCAGTCTTTTCCCCCCTCTAGCTGGGGAAAGCTTTAGCTTTATTTATTTATTTATTTATTTATGCATATACAAGAATGTACATAAGGAATGTGAGGATACAAATATGGTAATTACAGTCTTGTAAAGCCACTAGCACGCGCAGCGTTTCGGGCAGGTCCTTAATCTAAGAAAATTTTAAGGAGGTAAATACTTGCAAAATTTATAGACAAAAAAATGATAACAGATTACATGAAATGAAAAAAAAAAAAGATGAGAGAAAATTGTAGGTACCGTATATTAAAGCACATAGGTAGCTAAGATTGATTGCAATGGCAGCTTAAAATGGTAGTTGACAACAAATTGGTAGGCACAATACAGCAGAAACAATATAAGATTGATTGCAATGACAGCTTGAATGGTAGATGACAAAAATTGGTAGTCACAATACAGCATATGGCTAGCACATAAAAGAAGACAGCAATGAACACAATGATAAGGTTGTTTGATATTACATAAAAATTAGGAGATTGGGTAACACTAGGTACAGAGCAAATTTAAAGCTCAGTGTAGGAAACTAAGAAGATGAAGTTAGGTACTTTTTGGTTTTGCTTTTAAATAAGGCAAAAGTTTTACAGTTTTTCAATTCACTAGGGAGTGAGTTCCATAGACTAGGTCCCATAATTTGCATAGAGTGTTTACACAGATTAAGTTTGACCCTGGGGATATCAAAGAGATATTTATTTCTGGTGTGGTGATAATGGGTCCTATTACATCTGTATTACATCTGTTTCAGAGCTTCAGTTATCTGGGCCCCTTCGCTGGGCCCGGCGTTACCTTCATGATAGCTCCCAGATTCCCTCAAGAAGACTTTAAGATGAATACAAGACGACTCCGGCACGACCTAAATGACTTTCAGAAGGCTTCTAGACGGTTCCAAGATGGCTTCAAGATGACTTCAAGATGACTACATGATGACCTCCTGATGACTCCCTGGTGACTTCCCGATGTCTTCAGGATGACTTCCAGATGACTTCAAGTTGCCTGCAAGTTGACTTCAAGATGACTTTACGATAACTCCAAGACGACTCCTAGATGACATCATGTTGACTTCACGATGACACCAAGATGACTTCAAGACGACTTCATGTGGAATCCAAGACGTCTTCACGATGACTTCAAGATGGCCTCTAGTTGGCGTCAGGACGACTTCGGGACGCCCCCAGGATGACTTTAGGACAATTCCAAACGACTTACGGTGGCTTTAAGATCACTTTGGTGAACCTTAAAGATGTATTCAGGCTGGCCGGGCCTATAGTGTATTCTTCAGTTCCCCCATTCTGCCTTGGGGGTGCCGTTTTCTTTCTCACGGGGCTCGGCTGTGGTCCCCCGCCTCCTATTTCTTCCAAGCTCCTACGCTACTTGTTTGCGGTCGACTACAAGATGACTTCACGATGACCCCAAGATGACGTCTTGATGTCAGCATGATGACCTCACGTCGGCGTCACGATGACTTCAAGACGACTCTAGGACGAATCCAAGACGTCTTCAAGATGACGTCTTCCAGGGACAAGTCCCAGACGTCTTCCAGGGACACATACTAAACATATCAAAAAAAGTTTCAAAAACTGTGGGCATTCTTTCTAAGATCAGATATTATGTACCACGCCCTGCCCTGGTGACTCTCTATTACTCCCTTATCTATCCATATCTCAACTATGGTATTTGTGCTTGGGGCTCTACTACCCAAAATCACTTACGTCCTCTTATTACTCAACACAAAGCTGCTATTAGGACAATATCCAATTCTGGCCCCAGACATCACTCGGTACCCCTACTCAAATCTCTGAATATGTTAGACATTAAGTCACTGCACATTCTCTCATGTGTATTATACATATATAAAACGCTAAACTATAATGCCAATCCTGATCTCAAAAGCTTCATAGAAGGTTGTAACAGAACCCATGAGCACCACACCAGAAATAAATACAGTTTTGATATTCCTAGAGTACGACTTAATCAAACCAGAAATGCTCTACAAATCAAGGGGCCCAGAATGTGGAATGACCTTCCCAACCATGTTAAAGACTGTACCTCTCTCAACCAGTTTAAGTTAAAAACGAAGCTATACCTAATAAATTCCCTGTAACCTACCTTACTCCTCTATTGTCAACCCATGTATGTTTTTTTTTTTTTTTTTTTTTTTTTTTCAAATCAACGCTGTTTGAATGTAATTTTCTGTAATAATTTGTAATTGTATTTGTGCTGCTTTTTCAACAATGTTCCCCCCTCTTTTACCTCTATTTTTATTTGTACTCAACCCATTTTTTTCTTTTTACCCATTAGTTTTAAGCTTTAGTCATTAGTGTTTTTTCCTGCCCGAAACGCTTTGCGTAATAGTGGCTTTAGGCATTGTATGCACTAGCTCTATCTATAAAGCCAACAAACTTTGTAAAATCTCTTTATGTATGTACCTTTACCTAAATAAATTATTATTATTATGACTACAAGATGATCTCTAGATGGCGTCCGGACGACTCCAAGATGCTAGCAGGATGACTTCAGGGCGATTAACAGACGACTTCAAGAAGCCTTTCACGGGGCTCGGCTGGGGGTCACCCCCCCTCTCACCACGCTCACGTTACGTCTCCCTACCCTGCGTGTTGGCGATCGACTACAAGACGACTTCACGGTGACTCCAAGATGACTTCTTGATGTCCGCATGATGACTTCCTGTTGGCGTCTTAATGGCTTCAAGATGATTACAAGATGATCTCTAGATGGCGTCAGGACGACTCCAGGAGACCTTCAGGATGACTTCAGGACGAATCCCAGACGACTCCAAGCTGCCTTTCAAGTTGACTGGTGGCATTATATTATATATGGAATGGAAACAACAGTTGATCAGCGAAGTTGCGAATCTGTGGTGAGAGTGATGGACACCGCCTTGACCACTATCTACGTGAATGTGAACACCTGAGAGACATCAGAAGTATGTGTAGAATAATAAACCCCACATTGTTTGAGTTAGGAAAACACTATTTGTCAAATATTGATACTGTTCTTAAAAGATTTCCCCATTTTGCACCCGCAAGATAACGTAAGCTTTTAAGGGTTGATAGATGTTAATCTTCTTGTTTGAGGAGCTGTTCACTTGAGACGGTTAAGCAAGTCCCAGCTGTGTCTGGGTACAAGTGACAGGATGAACAACCCAGCGGGTTTTCTTCCTATTGGGGAGTGTTGTACATGCTGCTATGGCGGTGTGTCCACTCACAGGATGAGTGGCGCTGCCCAATAAACTCGCCCCTCGGGGCAAAATTTAAATTTAATTTAATATTATATATTACACTATATTATATATTAATTTAAGTGCATTTCTATTCAGTATTGGGTTTATAGTTGGCTTACTTCTTCACCCTCCTCTGCTATTACTTGTTATTACTGATATTATTACTGGTTTTCGCCCGCCAAACACACATCGAAACCACGACGTTGGTACAACGTTCGAACAAGTTTTAACACCTCCTAACCAGTTATAACAACCAATATAGCAAGTTGTAACAACGTTCTAATACGTCATAAACACGTACGTTAAGCCAAGATGTAACAACTTTATTACACGTTGTAACAAGCGGAAAATAGAGACAGTTTCGGTTTGTGTTTGCAGGGCGGATACTATATTTATTGTTATTAAGCCCACTTAGCATATGGTCTTTGGTTCCTGGGCTTATTAGGCTACGTTAATACTCTACATGTTACTATTTGCTCTTGACGTTATGTATAGTTACTTAATTGATGTTATTGACCTTATGCCCAATTATCATTCGGTATTGGGTCCTTGCCTTCATATTCCTACCCTTGTGCATTGCCCTCGCTTGGCGCCTCTATGCTGGTCTCTTATGTTCCTATTTCCGCAGCCACGACCAGCTGGAGCCTACCACCTCCCCCCCCCCCCCCCCTGCTGCGGCGAGGAAGAGAACGTGGGCCGGAACGTTCCCGGGAAGAGAACTCTACCGGGGGGGGGAGGGGAGGGGGGAGGGGGGGGAGGGGGGAGGGGGGGGGAGGGGGAGGGGGAGGGGGACGCCGTCCTGTGACTGGATCTTAGTCCCACGTCCTAGTACTATGGAGGGAGTTTATGAGCTTTATTCTATTCTTGTAGAGTTTTAAGTCCCTATTAGTCTACTATAATTAATGGTACTTTGACCTTGCTTTGTCAAGGTATTCACTACATTACTTTATTATTAATTTATATTACCATTTACTTCGGTATTGAGGTATTGAGTTACATTATCCTGCAACCTGGGTTTACTGATTACTGTTTCCATCTTTCTACCAGTGGCACATCGCGTTATATACGGCAATTTCTTCCTCGTATTATTAATATTATTCCTCATTATTACAGCTCCTTACCGTTTTATGGTAAGGAGTTTCACCACGCGGTGAAGCTCCTTACCATAAAACGCGGTGAAGCCCAGGACCACGCGGTAGCTTTTTATAAGTCTACTTATGGCAGTGTTGGTTTATGTGTTGCCTTCTCAATCTGGTGCTCATTTTCCTACTGGCTTACTTCTCCTGCCTTTGTGGTTGGAGTTCGTTAATCCCTATTTCTCCCGTCCCGAGTGACGTTCTATGACCTTTTATTATATCATATTATATTATTAGTATTATTTCATTATTATAGGTACACGTTCCGTTGTTCCATTATGTGCAATTCCTACTACAGTCTGGCTCTTTATGTTAACTGATTATTTGTCACTTTTATTGTTTATTAGCACAACCTCTTCCATTCCAGTTATTTACAGTATTCCGAGTTTTGCTGGTTTGGGTTTTCGCTAATGGTTCTTTGTCCGTTGCATTTTGGTCCCCTTCCCCTGTTTCCTGTTACTGCGTTATGCTCTGCCTTCTTTCCTAGGGTCAGTGCCCTTGCCGCATGCTTACGTTTCTTATCTCCGCAGTATGGAGAAGCTGGATCAACCCACGACGGTGAACTACCAACCTCTGCTACCCCTACCCCTCTGAAAGTGTGAACTCCAACATCCCGCGGGAGTCGACGACGGTGAACTACCAATCCTTCAATGACGCAGTGGCATTGGTGGTCAGCCGCTGGCCGGGGGTGCACGTAGCGAAGTGTGACATAGCTGAGGAGTTTCGGATTGTCCCGGTCTATCCGAGCGACTACCACCTCCTCGGTTTCTTATATGGAGGGCGATATTACTACGAGAAGATGCTTAGTATGGGGGCTGCCCATCCCCCCCGCAGGATCTTCGAGACGTTCTCCAGTGCCCTGCAATGGATCCACGCGGAGAAGTTCGGCGTGTGTGTGACGTGGTGAAGGTGTTGGGCGACTTCCTCTTCGCGAGCTCTACCTACACCGAATGCCTGCAGAGCCTGCGGGTGTTCACAGCCCACTGCGAGCGCCTGGGTGTTCCCTTGGCCCCTCACAAGACTGAGGGCCCAAGCACCTGCCTCACTTTCCTTGGACTGGAAATTGATACGCGCCGGATGGAAACCAGACTCCCGGAGGACAATAGGACGAGACACGCGGCCGACGTGGAAGCTGCGCTGGGGGTTGAGAGCCTCCCACTGCGGGACCTGCAGGGGGCTCATCGGAAAACTTCAATTCGCGGCGATCTACGCGGAGAAAGGACGACACACGCTCCACCAGGACCAGATATCATTCACGGAGACGGGAATTGACATCGCTTTCACCTCCTACAAGCACAGTGCGGGCCGCACGCTGACCTCAGTCTTGAGTGCGGACCCCTCCGGC
This sequence comes from Procambarus clarkii, assembly GCF_040958095.1. NCBI lineage: Eukaryota > Metazoa > Arthropoda > Malacostraca > Decapoda > Cambaridae > Procambarus > Procambarus clarkii. The sequence continues at coordinate 12,231,388 of NC_091227.1, read as the reverse complement.
AGGTACTGCCTGGACCGCGCTCTATCGAAGTACATTAGACGGCGGGGCATGGACCCAGGGCCCATATTCCAGGACGAGTCAGGCGCTCCAGTCACCAGACAAGACTTCTTCAGGGTGTTCGGCGCCGCCATCACAGCGTTGGGCCTGCCCCCAGCCGATCACGCCCCACACTCCTTTCGAATCGGCAGGGCCACCCAGATGTCAATGGACGGACTCGCGCAGGCGGCGATCATGGCGGTCGGCAGATGGAAGAGCGACGCGTGCACCTCCTACATCAGGCAGGACATCTTTCCACTCTCTCGCTGAAGGTTCCTTCTGCGGCCAGCAGGCACCTCGCCCTCCGGGGGTGGGGGTAGGGGGTCCGGCTTCGCTGGCCTACGGAGTGTGGGTGCTTCGCCGGATCCCTAAGTGTATCGCTGTCCCGCAGTAGTTCACTTTTCTACAAGGGAACCCTTGTACTATTTCAATTTAGTTATTGCTGCAGATTTTACATGCAATCTAGGTACTAGTAAGCTCTACCATTAAACCGGGAAACCCTACCTTGAGGTTACCTTGAGGTGCTTCCGGGGCTTAGCGTCCCCGCGGCCCGGTCGTCGACCAGGCCTCCTGGTTGCTGGACTGATCAACCAGGCTGTTGGACGCGGCTGCTCGCAGCCTGACGTATAAGTCACAGCCTGGTTGATCAGGTATCCTTTGGAGGTGCTTATCCAGTTCTCTCTTGAACACTGTGAGGGGTCGGCCAGTTATGCCCCTTATGTGTAGCGGAAGCGTGTTGAACAGTCTCGGACCTCTGATGTTGATAGAGTTCTCTCTCAGAGTACCTGTTGTACCTCCGCTTTTCAACGGGGGTATTCTGCACATCCTGCCATGTCTTCTGGTCTCATGTGATGTTATTTCTGTGTGCAGGTTTGGGACCAGCCCCTCTAACATTTTCCACGTGTAAATTATTATATCTCTCTCCCGCCTGCGCTCAAGGGAGTACAGATTTAGGCTCTTTAGTCGGTCCCAATAGTTTAGGTGTTTTACTGAGTGAATTCTAGCAGTATAGGATCTCTGCACGCTCTCCAGGTCGGCAATTTCTCCAGCTTTGAAAGGGGCTGTCATTGTGCAGCAGTACTCCACTCTAGAGAGCACAAGCGTTTTGAAAAGTATCATCATCGGTATAACATCTCTAGTGTGAAAAGTTCTTGTTATCCAACCTGTCATTTTTCTTGCAGTTGTGACGGCTACTTTATTGTGTTCTTTAAAGGTAAGATCTTCCGACATGAGTACACCCAGATCCTTTACATTGCCTTTTCGTTCTATTTCATGATTTGCCTGAGTTTTGTACGTGGTTTCCGTTTTTATATTTTCATTTTTTCCATAGCGCATGAGCTGGAACTTATCTTCGTTAAACACCATATTATTTTCTGTAGCCCATTGAAAGACCTAATCTACATCTGACTGGAGGTTTGCCGTGTCCTCTATGTTGCCTACTCTCATGAAGATCCTAGTGTCATCTGCAAAGGATGATACAGTGTTCTTGTCTATGTCCGATATGAGGATGATAAATGATATATTTCCTTTTCTCCTTGGCGGCTAGGCCTGATGGTTTGTGTTAATTTCCTCCTATTTAACAACAGACATTTCCCAGTCTCTATGTACCATTCGCCTGCACTTAGTATTTACTGTATTAACTCACCTAAGTTATAGCACTATATCTTGTTACTTGGCTCTAAGCATACTTTTAATTGTTACCACTGGTTATTTCCATTATAAGTTTACTTTAACTGTACTGACGGTATCTACTCAACTATGTCATACCATTTGTCATATACTTTTACTTATAGCCATTAAGCATATTTTTTGTTCTGCAGAATTTTGCCATATTTTGTTATTTGGCTGTAAGCATACTCTTAATAACTGTTACCACTGATCATTCCCATTATACATTTGCTTTAACTGTTTTACTATATCTACTTATCTATGTTATAGCATTTGTTATATACTTTTACTTATAGCCATTAAACATATGTTGTGTTACTGCAGAATTCTACATCTTTATAACCTACTATTTTAATAAATAAGTCCCTCCATACTGTCTTGCGTTTTTTCTCCCCGAACAGAAAATGGGTTGACATTTAGGGGGTAAGGTAGGTTACATGGAGTTAATTAAGTAGTATTTTTTTTTACAGAATGTGGAATGACCTTCCCAATCATGTTAAAGGCTGTACCTCTCTCAACCAGTTCAAGAGAAAAACTAAGTACTACTTAGTAAACTCCATGTAACCTACCTTACCCCTTAAATGTCAACCCGTATATGTCTTGCTATTTTCAAACAATACTGTTTGTTGACCAACTTGTATAATTGCTGATTTTTGCCATTTCCCTCCTTATTTATTCCATTTTCAGCACAATTTATACTTTAATCTCAATTAGTATAAAGTTTTAGTCTAAGTGTTTTTTCCCCACACCTTGCCCGAAACGCTGTGCGTATTAGTGGCTAAATTTAGGTACAATACAACAATACAATACAATTTTATTTAGGTAAGGTACATACATACAATAAATTTTTACAAGGATTGGTTGACTTATAGGTAGAGCTAGTACATACAATGCCTAAAGCCACTATTACGCAAAGCGTTTCGGGCATGATACACTTAAATGACAAGCTTAATACTAATTTTATACATATTATACATATTTTATATATTATTATTTATTATTTTATTTTATATTATTTTATATATTTTATTTATATTATACATATTTTATACATATATAGTACATATTATACTAGGTATAATATGTACTAGCTCTATCTATAAATCCAACAGTATGTTTGTAACTCATCATCTATGTATTTACTTTTATCTGAATAAACAATTGAATTTTTATTTTTTAAATCTACACTGTGCAATCTTTCTTTCAGAAAAATAAATTTTCTCCCCTGATTCCATGTATTCTATGTATGACACAAAACCACAAGTTGACATTGAATGTGAATTCACAATGAGACAAATAAGAAGCAAAATCAGAAACATTCAGGCACAGGCAGGAGTGGAGAGGAGAGATATAATGTATGAGAGAAGTTAAACCATGCAACACTACATGTATGTGAGTCAAAACACCCATTTCACTTATGGTAAAAGGAGAAATGCTTGGAGTGACTCAGTGTACATGCGGCTCAGGCTTGGGTACAAATATTACTGGGAATATGGGATAGGTGTTCATGATAATGACACGAAGTGTAAACTATGTGGTATGTTAAGGTCTCACACCCTTGCCCATTATGTTCTTGATTGTCCGTTGATTAATGTATATAGAAACACTGAGATAAGGACTGTTCCTGAACAAATAGCCTGGATGTGTCACAACGGAAAGGTTGATGATATTCTTGAGAGATATAAGAATTTTGCACCAAGACTGTAATTTTTTGTTGAATTATCTGCATGTCTCTTGCAAATTGTCTATACAGTATACCTAGGTCATAAAAGTATTTGTGTGTACGTCTGATACCATACTACTTGTGAAGGAGGAAATGGATATGTTTATCTCTCAGAATGTTTGGTAATATGTTTATTGTTTGTGATGTGTGTATATGTATGTATTAACACGATGTACTGAACGGGGTGAGAATAGCTTGAGCTACCTCATCCTTTTGTGTGTATTTTACATCAATAAACTTATTTCAATATCAATTTCAATTCAGTCCTGTGAGATGTAAATATTAGATGAACTTATAGCTAGTTTTTTTTTATCTACACTGTGTAATCTTTCATATACAATAGGGTATCAGCACATTGCTGTGTATACTAATTAAGTTTGTTAAATAAAAAAAGTGTCTGCGGATGGAACGACGGACATACGGTGCTGTAGCTGCCTCTAACCCACTACAATAACAACAACAAACATTAGTTCAGATCGACAGAAGATGCAGTCGGACGAGGATCCCACGATCGTCGTCGCCCCTAAATCAACACAACAACAGTCGGACGAGGAGATGTGAGCTTTTATTGACAAACTCTTCATGCAAACTGCACCTACTATCAAGAAGAAGAAGAAGAAGAGCTTTTATTGTTCCTGATAAAGACTAGTGATTATGTTGCAGGCATTTTGCATAGCCAGCAAGCGCGGAGAAGTTCTCTTTGCATCATTATGTATCCTTTTTTGTGGCTGTATTCTCTAGAAGAGAGAGCGTTACTGTAAGGAGAAACTTGTGTGTTGTGTTGGAGTTGGACTGTGTACCACTTGATACCAAATTTTATCTTATTTTCGTTAGGTAGGATAAGGTTCGTTTTGTTTCGCTTTGATTTGTTTCAATTCAGTAAGGTTAGGTTTGTTTAAAGATGTAGACTGGTCAAACACTTCTCATGTCTCACACCTTACTCACTTCAGCTGGTAGTGAACATTGTTGCAGTTTAAAATCCTGCTTGATAAAATCTTCAGGAAAAGTGGGGGGTACAAAGCTCGAGGCTTTGGCAAGCCTCTGGCTTCCTATTCCTATTGAAGCCACTAGAGAGATGATGGTCGCCAGGTAAAGTTTGGTAAATTAACCTGTAGCATAGTAACTAACACTCATCTGGTAGTGAACCCTTAATCTGTAGCACAATAGCCACCATTTCAGCTGTAGTCTCCTGCTTCAACCTTCATGATAAGCGGACACTTGCTCTGCCTTGGAACTGCCAAAACACGTGATGCACTGGGTGCCTGTCCTGGTCGATGGCAGATATAGAATGCTCCAAATCACATGTGCATTTCTATGGGCCATTGCCCCTCACGCTTCTGTGAGGGGGGAGCCAGGTTCTGGCTCGTGGTCCCCGGAAGGCCTAGAACTCCACCCACGTCGATTGATGCAAAATATTTCGGGTATCCATATCAGCCTGGATAGCTCCGGCGAGCCTCCGGGAATCACCCAGAAACTGGCCTTTCATTACATTCAACGCTGGTTTTTTGGGTGTTAAAACTATAAATAACTATAGATTATGCATCATGATGGTGAATATACAAAAATTTATGAACATTTCAACATTCCGCATTCATTTTTCAACATAATTTAAAATGAAAGAAAAAGAAAATGTATGCACATGATTGGTCTTTATTACTGTAAAAAGAAACCAGACGACTTTAGGGCCTTGGTAGTACAGTAGGATTTGTTCTCGACTCACATTCGAGAATTCTGGGTTTGAATCCCGGGAGGGACAGAAATGGTTGGGCATGTTTCCTGTCACCTGATTCCTGTTTACTTAGCGGTAAACAGGTACCCAGGAGTTAGTTTATTGTGGGGCTGCATCCTGGGGAGGGTCAGTGGTCAAACAATATAAGCCTAACATGTACTGTATATACAGTATACACTGGCTGCTTGTCCCCGACACAGTGAATTATTATTTAAACACTTTTCAGTCATATAATTTGCAAAGAATTGTTAAAATATGTACAAACAGAACAATAATTATCTTGAGTGGTGGGAAAATATTCAAGCATGGCATAATATTCTTTTGTTTGGTAATGTATGGTAATGAATATCCAATGGAGGATGACCTAGATTGACTGCCTCCTCGAGCAGAACATCCATCACAGAATGATAACAAAAACATATCAGAAACATCCAAAATCAGAGCACAAATCGCCAAGAAAATTGAAGAAGGAAATACAGCAGGTGCCATTCGAGTTACTAATGATGAGAAAATTACTACTAGAAACTTGGTCATAGCACAAGCCCCACTAAGCAATCACTCCACAGGGTTCAGTTCTTGCACCAGTGATGTTTATTGTCTACATAAATGATCTACCAGTTGGTATACAGAATTATATGAACATGTTTGCTGATGATGCTAAGATAATAGGAAGGATAAGAAACTTAGATGATTGTCATGCCCTTCAAGAAGACCTGGACAAAATAAGTACATGGAGCGCCACTTGGCAAATGGAATTTAATGTTAATAAATGCCATGTTATGGAATGTGGAATAGGAGAACATAGACCCACACAACCTATATATTATGTGAGAAATATTTAAAGAATTCTGATAAAGAAAGAGATCTAGGGGTGGTTCTAGATAGAAAACTATCACCTGAGGACCACATAAAGAATATTGTGCGAGGAGCCTATGCCACGCTTTCTAACTTCAGAATTGCTTTTAAATACATGGATGGCGATATACTAAAGAAATTGTTCACGACTTTTGTTAGGCCAAAGCTAGAATATGCAGCAGTTGTGTGGTGCCCATATCTTAAGAAGCACATCAACAAACTGGAAAAGGTGCAAAGACATGCTACTAAGTGGCTCCCAGAACTGAAGGGCAAGAGCTACGAGGAGATGTTAGAGGCATTAAATATGCCAAAACTAGAAGACAGAAGAAAAAGAGGTGATATGATCACTACATACAAAATAGTAACAGGAATTGATAAAATCGGTAGGGAAGATTTCTTGAGACCTGGAACGTTAAGAACAAGAGGTCATAGATATAAACTAGCTAAACACAGATGCCGAAGAAATATAAGAAAATTCACTTTCGCAAACAGAGTGGTAGACGGTTGGAACAAGTTAGGGGAGAAGGTGGTGGAGGCCAAGACCGTCAGTAGTTTCAAAGCGTTATATGACAAAGAGTGCTGGGAAGATGGGACACCACGAGCGTAGCTCTCATCCTGTAACTACACTTAGGTAATTACACTTAGGTAATTACCCACCAAGAGCCCCATGAGCCAACAATATCATACTGCCAGCAGCTAAAACATAATCAGACCCACAAACTGTTTGTGAATCTAAGGTCAAGAATGCAGCTTTTTCTTTTCCATCTGGGTCAGCAGGCGGCATTACAGAATTAAAATCTCAACACATCGAGCAAAAGCTAAATCCTGATCTTGGTGATGCTGCACGAGATCTTCTTGTAGAATTCGCAAGGTTTGTCAGTATGTACCTGGCTGGTGGTATACCTGAGGTCATCAGGCCCCTCTTTCTGGGGGGAGCTTCGTTCACTCCCTGAAGCTATCATTCACTGATCAGTGCCATACAATCGGGTGTCAGCAATCACAGAGTTCTATTGGCTTACCAGGGGCCCATGAGCCCCCCTCAGAGAGATGCAGGGAGTGACCTACGAAACTTTGCAATTAAAGTTTAATCATACTTGCCACTGCGAGAGAAGCACTCAGAAAGTAAGGCAAACCAAAACAAAGAACAGTGTGTCCTCACTAGAACGAACTCTATGGGGTGAGGCCGAGTTATTCCATTGATTTGTTCCGTTCATTCTACCCGTCAGCCCCAGGCTATCCCTCACCTCCATGTAATTCCATATAAAAATCATAACTACTGTATGTGACTATTATTGGTGGCTGCAAATATGACGTAATGGTCTGAATTTCCATAAGCCAACTGTATCAGTCTCGATATAAATATTCAGAAAAATCCATTTATTATGAATTCTTCATTTTTGCTATGGCATTTTCTAGAACAATCACTTCCAAACAATTTGGTATAAAAATGCTACATACTGTTGTGACGTGACTCAGTAGTGTGGCTATACTGAGCAGATGGGATGTAGTATGCCTTTCGCAGTAAGGAAAAAAAAATCCTGCATTGGTCTTTGCAGTGTGAAAATTGCTCAGGAGTGAAGGAATACTCAGACAAAAATTTAAGACAATTTACTCTAATATCAAAATGAACAAATTACTGTACACGAAAAACACCCAAAACCCCGGGTATATAAGGAAGGCAGGAATAAGGAAGAGGCAGTTTGTGGCACCTGACAGCTGAATGGACAGCACTTCGGATTCGTAGTCCTGAGGTTCCGGGTTCGATCCCCGGTGGAGGCGGAGACATATGGGCAAAATGTGTCTTTCACCCTGATGCCCCTATTACCTAGCAGTAAATAGGTACCTGGGACTGCTTCCTGGGGGGTGTGTAACAAAAAGGACTCCTGATCGAGGACTGGGCCACGGGGACGCTAAGCTCCAAAATCATCTCAAGATAACCCCTGATTGAACACACTTGGCTAACACAAGAGAAATAATAATAATAACATGTGAATAAACTTACTTTAACACAAAAATAAGGGTAACACTGAAAGTATTGTCATAAAAACACCTAAAACCTGCACATGAAGAAAATGTTAAGGCAAAAATGTTAAAGCATGTGACTTGCAGAGGCATTAGTGTTGATTCCCTGAACACCTGATGAGAGAGACTCCTGAGGTGACTGAGGTCATGGATATAGCCATGTTTGTGACATCACATCCTTTGTCACTGAGGCTTGGAATGAGGAGCCGGTGGTGTAACAGGAGGTTACCTAGACGTAGCAAGGAACTGGCAGGTCTTGCAGCTGTACATCTGCCTGGGGCTCTCGGGCTGTGTGGAGGGTGTACTGGTGGTGGGTCCAGACATTTGTCTGGTTGATACCTGGTTGATGGGGTTCTGGGAGGTCTTCTACTCCCCAAGCCCGGCCCGAGGCCAGGCTCGACTTGTGAGAGTTTGGTCCACCAGGCTGTTGCTTGGAGTCTGGGTTGAACTCAATACCGGTCGTAATATGTGGTATGCAGGATGATGAATAACGAAGGTAATAAGGAAGAGACAGTTTTCTCTGCTATGCTGGGGAATTATGTGACAGCTCCTCCACAAAGCCTCATTCTATTGCCTGAAATGTTGATACGAGAGGAATGGTGGAAGTTAGAGGTTCATGAACATGGTGTAACGTACGATTATGTTATGTTGTTGGGTAGATTAGACACACACAGTGTTTATTGAGTTTCATATTTATTTAGTAGTCTTGATTACAGTAGTCGGTTGTTGGCAGTGTCGTAGACGTTGAGACAGAGTTTGTAACAGAGCAGAGAGCTGAGTGAGGCCGGAGTCGTGGAGCTCTATGCAAGAAAGCGTGGTGGCACTTTGGGGAATTATAAGTGTCTAAACTCGATGGGGAGCGAGAGCATTGTAGCTCGATGCGGTTGTAATCTGCTGTCTGCTCTGTGTCGAAGCTGTAGTGTCTTGAGGTCGGTTGGAACTGTACACGCCGAGTGCTACATTCTTGAGGTTGAAGAGGTGTGGCAAATCCAAAGCGTCTGTACAGAAGTTAGCTGAACCACTTTGGAAATTGTACCATTGGCTATTCGATTGATCGATTGATTGATAAAGATTAAGCCACCCAAGAGGTGGCACGGGCATGAATAGCCCGTAAATTAGCTGTTGTTGTTATAGATTCAGCTACTTGGAACATAAGTTCCAAGTAGCACGGGCTATGGTGAGCCCGTTGTGGACTTACCTGGCACAGGAGCGGGGCAAGTAGCACCGGCTATGGTTAGCCGTGATAAATTAGCTATTCACTTCCCGCTTATATTTGGTGACTACACCTCAGCTTCCTCCAACAGGATGGAAAGAATTTTACCTGTAATTAGGGAAAGGATTTGAGTAGTCATAATTAGTAATTAGTACTAATTAGTTTGTCATTAAGGTAATGAGAGATTGGAGCAAGAATAAGGTTTACTCGCTACAATGGGATAAGGCATCTGCTACTATGTTGTCAGATCCCTTGATGTAGAATATCATGAGGTTGTAGTTTTGTAGATAAAAGGCCCAACGGAGTAGATGTTGATTGGAAAATTGGGCCTGTTGAAGTTTTAGAGGGTTGTGGTCTGAATAAATAGTGATGGGCTGGTGTCCTTTGCAAATACAGTTCGTAGCACTGTAGGCACAGATGGATGGCTAGAAACTCCTTTTCTATGGTGCTGTAGTTTTGCTGGTGAGGCTTCAGCTTGTAGCTGTAGTAGCTGACAGGTAGAACTTCTCCCTCTTGCTGCTGCAGCAGAACTCCAATGCCGGTGTTGCTGGCTTCAACATTAAGGATGAAGGGTTGTTTCACATCTGGCGAGGCAAGAATGGGATTAGAACACAACAAGGTTTTCAATTGATTGAAGGCAATGGATTGGGGCGTGGTCTAAATGAATTTTATTTTTGGGCTGATGAGATTGATTAACCCCTGCACTGCGCAAAGCGCCTTTAGGCGCTCTGAGAGTTGTGCTATTTTTTTTAATTAGGCTATATTTTAATTTTTTTTAATGTTTTCATTACTCTTTGTGTTTTTAAATGAAAATAGTTGAGTTTGGAAACATTTTGACATTAAATTTACCTGAATATTTATGAAAACAACAAAAATATGTCCTTAACAATTGCCCCAAGATGTTTTTGCCGAAACCAGGTGTACAGTGCAGGGGTTAAAGGGGGTTGCGACAGTGTTAAAGTTCTTGCAAAATCTTCTGTAGTAGGATGCTAATCCTAGAAATCTCATTAGTTGTTTATGAGATGAAGGTTGTGGATATTGCTGGATAGCTTCAAAGTGTATATTTAAAGGTGCTATAGTTCACTGCCTATGACATGACCAAGATATTGCTCTTTACCTTTAGCAAAGGTGGACTTGCCGAAATTAATAGTGAGACCAGCCTGGAGAATTTTGCAGAACCGTTGTTGCAGCCAGAGTAGGTGTTCTTTTCAGGTGTTTGTAGCACCAATGATGTCATCCAGGTAGACATAGATGTTGTCAAGGTCTTGAATGATAATGTTGACAGCTCCCTGGAAGGTAGTTGGGGCATTGCAGAGTCCAAAAAGTAAGCATTCATATCTAAAGAGGCCAAAAGAAGTGGTGACAACAGAGATATCCTTAGCACGCTCAGCAAGACCTATTTGATAATAACCCTTTAAGAGGTATATTTGAGACAAGAACTTAGCATTCCTGATTGCATCTAGGATGTCATTGATGCATGGCAAGGGGGTAAGAGTCTTTAACTGTGACGTTTAACTGTAAAAAAGTAAAAGTTTACTTTTCTATAGTCAGTACATGACTATAGTCTTACCTTGCCATGAGATTTAGGTACCAGGATACAATGTAATACCCACGGGGACTCACAGGGTGTAGCTAGTCCATTGCTGATGAGGTACTATACTTTTGATAGTATGGCTTCTTTCTTCTGGGGACTGATGTGGTAGTAAGGCTGTTTGATAGGCATCGTGTCCGGAAGCAATTGAATATCATGTTGCACTGGAGTACATTCCTGAGGAGGTCTTGGAACAATTTGTTATGGGTGGTGATTAATTTTACCATAGGAGCACTATTATCAGAATTTTGCAGATAAGAAGGAAGTTCCTTTAAAATTTCTGAATTAGATAGCACTGGATCACTTATCACACTCTGTTGGAGATGTGGCAGGGTATTTGTCACTTTTGGAATATTTATCCGTAAAAGCAGATACAGGCAACAACAGTCTTTGTGGATTACCTTTATATGATTTCAGTAAGTTGATGTGGCAAAGTTGGGTCTTGCGACACTGATCAGGAGTCTTTAGAATGTAGTTGTTGTTGTTTTTGCATTCCTTGATGTGATAAGGTCCTGAATATTTGCTTTGGAAAGGAGAGCTTGGGAGAGGAAAATATGCAAGTACAAAGTCTCCTACTTTAAATTTTCTTACTTTAGAGTGCTTATCAAACTGTACTTTCATTTTACTCTGGTAGGTTAACAATTTAGAATGAGCAAACTTAAGAATTTGTTCACACTTATGCCTCAGGTTTTTAAGAAACTGACAGACATTGAGGGAATCACTGAAGGCGTTAGAAGTTAATGAATCTGTGAATTTTCAAAGAGGACTACATCACTTACGGCCGTAGAGCATTTCATAAGGAGATACTCCAAGGAATTCACTGGAAGTGCTTCTGAAAATAAGTATGAGGAGGGATAATTGAGCATCCCAATCTTTCTCAATACTGATGCAAAACTTCTTTAGCAATGACTTTATGGTCTGATGACTATGTTAGAGATCCTTGTGAAGCATGATGATATGGGCTAGAGAAGACTTGAGTGATATTTAATTCCTGAAGGGTTTTCTTGAACAACTCACTGGTGAAATTGGTTCCACAGTCACTTTGAATTTCTTTTGGGAATCCATATTGAGTAAAAATGTTCAGTAAATGTTTTACAACAGTTGAAGCAGTAATGTTCTTTACAGGCATTGCTATTGGGAACCTGGTGGTTGGACACATGATGGTGACAATATACTGATTTCCTGCCTTTGATCTTGGTAATGGTCCTACACAATCAATGATTAACTTAGATAAAGGTTCTGCAGGAACAGGGATTGGTATGAAAGGTGCCTTAGTATGGGAACATTAGGTTTGCCTGCAATTTGGCATGTATGACAAGTGTTAACAAAGGTCTTGACATCTCATGCCATGCCTGGCCAGATATAATCCTGAAGGAGAGCATTATAAGTCTTATTGATCCCATAATGAGGCATAGGGCCATGAGCTAAATTTTTGGATCTCTGATCTGAGGGATGTTGGTACTTCTAGCTGATTCAGATTTGCCCAGCCATCCTCTGCTTTGAGTTTACTGGGCCTGAATTTATGATACAGCAATTGATCATCACTGATATAACATCCTGGAATGGAATCTTTCTTAATTTGTGCCTGTAAGAACAAGGGTTTTAAAGAAATATCTGACCGCTGTAACTTATGGAACTCCAACAGGTTGAAATTCGGTGGGAGGCCTTGCAAGTCTTCGTGAGACAGCAGCTGCTATTTGTTGTTGCTGGGTGGCTTGAGCACGGGTAGTTACTAAAACAGGCTTGGAGATGTCTGCTGATTCTTTTGTTACCTTAACCTCTTCTTCTGCCGCATAAGTCAGAGCAGGTCTTCCTCTTCTAAGGCCGATTGACGTACCTGGGGCTTGTCGTAGATGATCAGATTGGTGGAGTCTTGTTGGTTGGCCTAGTCATTGTCCAGAAGTCGAACTCCTGGCAAAGGGAGGGAGGTTTTTTTCCCGAATGGCGACTTGGACTTCTTCACTGATGACCGGACAATCCAAGTGAACCGTGGCGAGTGGGTAAGGTGTGGTTGCTATGAGGTCGGTGATCAGAACTGTTTCTCAAGTCAAGGTAACTTAAGGTGCAGCGGTTCTCAGTAAAATAGTCTGCAGCGAAGCTGTCCCTCAAAATGCTTATAGGGATTTTTTCCATCAAAATCTCTACCGTTGGCAAAGACAGTTCCTTGGCACACATGTCTGTCAAATGAAGTAAGATCAGTGACGGGAACATTTACATGCAATACAGGGTTATTATTAAGTTTGAGAGGTTGAGGTATAGGCTTATGTGGATCGGTGTTAGTTTTGCAGTGAGGATTTGGACACTTTTTCTATGGACTGTCCATAAATTTTGCAGTACCTGCACTAAAGTGCATATTTAGTGTCTTTTGAGCTCACTTTAGATGGTTAGACCAAGATGGTTTACTTGAATAAGAATCAAAAGCTTTGTGCATGAGACTATAGGTGTCAGCTAACTGCACACTTACTGAGCCTCATATCTCCCTTATACCCACGAGCTAGAACCTGGTCCCCTCAGAGAGGCGCAGGGTGTAATGGCATTTGAGCACTTTACATTTAAAGTATGTCATATTCTGCATCGACTGGAATGGGCACCCAGAAAAATATGTTATCTTGAGGTTATCTTGAGATGATTTCGGGGCTTAGCGTCCCCGCAGCCCGGTGCTCGACCAGGCCTCCTTTTTGTTACACACCCTCAGGAAGCAACCCGTAGTAGCTGTCTAACTCCCAGGTACCTATTTACTACTAGGTAACAGGAGTATCATGGCGAAAGAAACTCTGCCCATTTGTTTCCGCCTCCACTGGGAATTGAACCCGGAACCTCAGGACTACAAATAAAATTGCAACCTACAGTCAGAAAGAGCAAAGGAACTCCTGCTGAAAGAAAAGAAAAAAAAGAAATTAGCAACTGTGCCCGCAACTAGTACTCCCACTCGTTAGTGTATTCCCTCCATCCCCTGAAAAAGGGGAGGGGGAGCCACCCACCACCCCAGATCTAGTCCCGATGTGCTGATGGTCGCTCAGTCATCTCTGGCCTCAAGTTCCTGTTTTGGATTTTGCCCTGTGTCGGTGTGCCAGCTGTGTGTGTGGTGTGGTGGCCTGGTGTTCTTTTACTTGGAGGTGCATTCACCTAGGATCCACTTCCCTAGGTGCTCCGTAAGCACTACATTTGCGTGTCAGGGTTATCTTCCCTGGCCATTCGGGATTAACTCTCTGAGGGCTTCGTCGCTTGACGTTATCTTCGTCCTTGGGGTGAGTCTGGGGTCTGGGGCTTTCAATCTTGCCCCGGGGTAGGGAAGTGTTATTGGCACACTGTGGCTGGCGTAGTCTGCTTACTACCAATGCAATAGCTGATGTGGTGTGGTTTCGTGGGCTTGTTCTTTTTTCATTTTCTAGCATTTTCCCTATGTGGATGGAGGAGGTCTGCTTAGCTGCTTATTAGGCTCGTCTAGGTTGTGGAGGCTACTGCTACTGGTAGTTGGTTTGCCTGCTTCATAGCAGAGGGGTCTACTGGCTTAGCTGGCCCCAGTGCCTGGGCTTTCCATAGGGCTGACATAGCTTGCTGGGCCCTGGAAAACCCCAGTGGGCTCAATTGATAACATGGATCCGTCCGAGTCCATGTTATTTTGAAAGTGGACTTTGCACGAGGCGAGTCCACTTTCGCCTTGTGCAAAGTTGATGGTTGTTTGTCACCCCTGCTTCAGGGTGACGATCACCTCTTACCTCTTCTGCCTCTGCCATGCACCCTGTTGGGTTGGTGACACCTACGACCTCGAGTCTTGCAGGACCTGTTCCCCGCTTGTGCTACAGTTTACCAATTCTGGGTCTGCAGATGATAGGATTCAGGCTGCGGTGGCATTGCAAGCTTGTTTCTCTTTCTTGCAACGCACCAGGTTGGTTGCCTGGTTGGAGGCCCTACCTTGAGGTGCTTCCGGGGCCTAGCGTCCCCGCGGCCCGGTCGTCGACCAGGCCTCCTGGTTGCTGGACTGATCAACCAGGCTGTTAGACGCGGCTGCTCGCAGCCTGACGTATGAGTCACAGCCTGGTTGATCAGGTATCCTCTGGAGGTGCTTATCCAGTTCTCTCTTGAACACTGTGAGGGGTTTGCCAGTTATGCCCCTTATGTGTAGTGGAAGCGTGTTGAACAGTCTCGGGCCTCTGATGTTGATAGAGTTCTCTCTCAGAGTACCTGTTGCACCTCTGCTTTTCAACGGGGGTATTCTGCACATCCTGCCATGTCTTCTGGTCTCATGTGGTGTTATTTCTGTGTGCAGGTTTGGGACCAGCCCCTCAATTATTTTCCACGTGTAAATTATTATGTATCTCTCCCGCCTGCGCTCAAGGGAGTACAGATTTAGGCTCTTTAGTCGGTCCCAGTAATTTAGATGTTTTACTGAGTGGATTCTAGCAGTAAAGGATCTCTGCACGCTCTCTAGGTCAGCAATTTCTCCAGCTTTGAAAGGGGCTGTCATTGTGCAGCAGTACTCCACTCTAGATAGCACAAGCGTTTTGAAAAGTATCATCATCGGTATAGCATCTCTAGTGTGAGAAGTTCTTGTTATCCAACCTGTCATTTTTCTTGCAGTTGTGACGGCTACTTTATTGTGTTCTTTAAAGGTAAGGTCTTCCGACATGAGTACACCCAGGTCCTTTACATTGCCTTTTCGTTCTATGTTATGATTTGCCTGCGTTTTGTACGTGGTTCCTGTTTTTATGTTTTCAATTTTTCCGTAGCGCATGAGCTGAAACTTATCCTCGTTGAATACCATATTATTTTCTGTAGCCCATAGAAAGACCTGATCAACATCTGATTGGAGGTTTGCCGTGTCCTCTATGTTGCCAACTCTCATGAAAATCCTAGTGTCATCTGCAAAGGATGATACAGTGCTATAGGTTGTGTTCTGGTCTATGTCCGATATGAGGATGAGAAAAAGTACTGGAGCAAGCACAGTACCCTGGGGGACTGAGCTCTTCACGGTTGATGGGCTGGATTTTATTTTGTTGACTATTACACATTGGGTTCTGTCAGTCAGGAAATTGTAGATCCATCTGCCTATTTTCCCGGTAATTCCTTTTGAACGCATTTTATGTGCAATAACACCATGGTCACATTTATCAAAAGCTTTTGCGAAATCTGTGTAAATTACATCAGCATTTTGTTTGTCTTCCATAGCATCTAATGCCATATCATAGTGGTCCAGCAACTGCGACAGGCAAGAGCGCCCTGTTCTGAAACCATGTTGTCCGGGGTTATGGAGATGCTGTGATTCCATGTATTTTGTGATCTTACTTCTTAGCACTCTCTCAAAAATTTTTATGATGTGCGATGTTAGTGCTATCGGTCTGTAATTTTTTGCCTCTGCCTTATTTCCTCCTTTATGGAGTGGTGCTATCTCTGCTGTTTTTAGTATGTCAGGGATAACGCCAGTATCTAGGCTTTGTCTCCACAGAATGTGAAGGGCCTGCGATAGTGGTTTTTTACAGTTCTTGATGAATATGGAGTTCCAAGAATCCGGGCCTGGTGCAGAGTGCATAGGCATACTGTTTATGGCTTCTTCAAAATCTAGTGGGGATAGGGCGACGTCTGATATGTGATTTGATGTTGGTATCATATCCATGAAAAATTCATTTGGGTTATCAATCTTTAGTGCATTTAATGGCTCACTGAAAACAGAGTCGTACTGCTTCCTCAGTAACTCGCTCATTTCTTTGTTGTCATCTGTGAAAGTTCCATCTCCCTTTCGCAGGGGCCCGATACTAGATGTGGTTTTTGATCTTGATTTTGCATAGGAGAAAAAATATTTCGGATTTCTCTCTATTTCACTGATGGCCTTTTGCTCTCTTTGCCTCTCCTGGGTTTTGTATAATTCTTGTAGCTTGAGTTCAATTGTTTCTATTTCTCTACCTAACCTTCTTCGCCGTTCTTGAGATAGGGTGCGACTCTCAAGTTGTTCCGCGATTCGTTTTCTTCGCCTATATAAGGAACGACGTTCCCGTTCCAATCTGCATCTCTTTCTCTTTTTTCTTAGGGGTATGCGGTTTGAACATATTTCTAGTGCTACTGAGCTTATTTTTTCCAGGCACTGGTTCAGGTTTGCATTTCCTAGCTGTTCTTCCCAGTTTATTTCTGTGAAGTCCTGGTTTATTTGCTCCCAGTTTATCCGTTTATTATTGAAGTTGAATTTGCTGAAATCTCCTCCACCGGGAATCTGGACTGGTTTTGGAGGTCCATTCCCCATGGTTGTCAGTACCTCAATTAAGTTGTGATCTGAGTAACAGGTATTTGTAATCATTATGTTCCCGATCAACTCATCATTATTAGTGAAAATGAGGTCCAGCGTGTTCTCCTTCCTAGTTGGTTCTACTATTTGCTGGTTTAAGGCAAACCTATCGCACATCCGTAGCAGGTCATTTGCATGTGCCTGCTCATTTAGGCTACTTCCTGGTATTCTTTCTGATATTACTGTATTAGCCAGGTGCTTCCATTTCAGGTGCCGTAGGTTGAAGTCCCCAAGCAGGATGATGTTCGGAGCTGGATTTGTGAGGTTTTCCAAGCAGTGCTCTATTTTCATTAGTTGGTCTTTAAACTGCTGAGGGTTTGCCTCCGGTGACTTATATACAAGGACAACAACTACATTTAGGATCTCTATTTTGACTATCAGCACTTCCACCATATCATTTGAGGTGTTTAGCAGCTCAGTACAGATGAGTGTGTCTTTGATGTAGAGGCTGACCCCACCCTGAAGCC
This sequence comes from Procambarus clarkii, assembly GCF_040958095.1. Taxonomy (NCBI): domain Eukaryota; kingdom Metazoa; phylum Arthropoda; class Malacostraca; order Decapoda; family Cambaridae; genus Procambarus; species Procambarus clarkii. The sequence goes on along the minus strand of NC_091227.1, from coordinate 12,213,807 downwards.
GGTGTTTCCTATCACATCTGAAGAGATTGTATTCTGGGATCCATATTTCACCATCAAGGTAGTCCTTTGTGTGAGTTTCCGTTAGGGCTGCAAACACTGCATTTGCCTCATGAAGGAGACCATCTATAAAATGAACTTTGTTGGATTTGCGTGTTTTTATACCCTGGATGTTGGCAAATATAAATGATGTTATCGTGTTAGTGGAAGTGCTGGATGCTTTAATTGGTGTTAATATCTGAGGCTCTGGTAAGGAGGCCACTGTGTTTGCGTCCTCTCTAGCATTTGACCGAGTTGGTGGTAGAGTCTGGTCATTTTTAGCCATTCTTCTCCTCCTCCTCTTGCTAAAAAATTATCCCGGTTGATGGAGTAGTGGCTGTTTTCATAGTGGTAGTCTGTCGGTTTTATTCGCCTGGTACCTCTTATATGAAAAGCTGGGCATTCAGCATTGAAGCACTCTTTCCTGTCCAAAGAGTTCTTGCAAATTTCTGGGTGAAAGAATTCACAGCTTTTGGTACATTTACCTGTATTGAGGAGGTTTCTGCACTTTCTAGGGTGATTGTGTGTACATGTTCCATTTATTCTTCCCGATTCCCCATGCTTACAGGTAGCCCATCTGTAATACCAACAGATTTTGGGGCCTTGTTTTGTTTGTTTCCCTCTGCCAGGGACCGCACTCTGCTGCGGCGCCCCCGACACTGTGCTCTGCTCCGGTGCCTGTGACACCGCGCTCTGCTCCGGTGCCTGCGACACCGCGCACTGCTCAGGGGTCCCCGACTCCGTGCCCTGCTCAGGCATCCCCGACTCCGCGCCCTGCTCAGGCATCCCCGACTCCGTGCCCTGCTCAGGCATCCCCGACTCCGCGCCCTGCTCAGGCATCCCCGACTCCGTGCCCTGCTCAGGTATCCCCGACTCCGCGCCCTGCTCAGGCATCCCCGACTCCGTGCCCTGCTCAGGCATCCCCGACTCCGCGCCCTGCTCAGGCGCCGCTGCCACAGAGCTCTGTGCTACAGCTGGTTGTACCTTGGTGTCATGTACAGTTTGTTTGAAGACATTAGAAATTGCTATGCAGGCATTAATTAGTAATTCTCTGTTTTCGGCGGGAGTTTTATCCAGGATTTCCATCAATTTCAAAAAAAGTTACATCATCCTTTTTGATGCCCTGGAGCTGCCTCATTTGGGTTTTAACCCTTAAAGTGCGCATCACGTCATATGACGTGTTGGACGTTGTTCCAGTCAACTGTGCATCACGTCATATGACGTGTTGGAGTACTACGCAAGATTTAAACGGCCCACGGATACACGGGGTTCACCACACCTTCATCAGGGCTCTTGTAAACAGACGCCATTTTTTTTTTAAATCATGGACCAAACTCCCGGGTGTTATTGGCCTCAGTATTGAGTGAGCAACCAAGCCTGACGCACGCAGCATGAGCTAACAGCACTGCTGTTCAGCTTGTGACTACAGCATCGCCTAAAAATGCCAAAATATACCTGTTCATGCGATGTAGCGATGATATTATTACAGAAGACCCCCTAACTGTGATAAAACTGACCAGGGTTCTGATAATAGCAGGATTGTGGTGATATTTAGCGCTGTGCGCCAAGGAGGGAGGAGTAATGCTGTGGGAGGGAGGGTGGTGTCGATGTCTTCTGACTGTGTGTGGCCACCTTTTATTGACTGCACTCACCATACCAGCTTAGTGGTTCGCTATGGTGAACACAAATGTAGATACTTATATATAAAGTGTGTATAGAGGGTATAAACAGCAAAAGAAGATTTGGAGCTGCCATTTTGGTGAGGGCGGTGGCGTCGTCTGCACGACGCCACTGTGCAGACGACGGTGTTGTTTACTGGTTACCACGATGGTCTTTGGGCACCATACCAGTTTATTTGTACAAGTATGGTGAATAAAACGGGTAGATATTTATATATATTGTGTGTATATAGCGTAATAACACCACACAGTATTGTTGGAGGAGAAATATTAGTGCGTCTGGCCTTGAGGGCGGCAGCCATCAGCTGACTGTATGAGGTCCTACGTCTTTGTGCCTTTACTCACCATACAAGCTTAGATGTACAGTTATGGTGAACAAAACATGTAAATACTTATATATAACGTCTGTATATAAGATATATAGCGTAATAACACCACACAGTATTGTTGGAGGAGAAATATTAGTGCGTTTGGCCTTGAGGGCGGCAGCCATCAGCTGACTGTGTGAGGTCCTACGTCTTTGTGCCTTTACTCACCATACAAGCTTAGATGTACAGTTATGGTGAACAAAACATGTAAATACTTATATATAACGTCTGTATATAAGATATATAGCGTAATAACACCACACAGTATTGTTGGAGGAGAAATATTAGTGCATCTGGCCTTGAGGGCGGCAGCCATCAGCTGACTGTGTGAGGTCCTACGTCTTTGTGCCTTTACTCACCATACAAGCTTAGATGTACAGTTATGGTGAACAAAACATGTAGATACTTATATATAACGTCTGTATATAGTGAATTATAGCAAAAACAGTATTGTGGGAGGAGAATGTGGGTGAGTCAGTTGACTTGAGGGAGGGCGGGAGTGGCTGGCTGGTACACGGCAGTCACTCCTCGTTACTTTTTGACTCATAATAGCTACTTAGTGTTTCGTTATAGTGAACAAAACATGCAGATACTTATATATAAACTGTGCTTATAGTGTAATAACCGACAAAGTATTTGTTCACTGATGGATGAACATAATTGAATCAACAATATGCACACCATATTTTTGAGTACAGCAATGATTCACTCATTTTATTATAGAAATATATCAAACTACACACTATTGAATAATATTACAGCAAAAAACTATGAAAAATCAATCAGAGACATTGAAATAATTAGGTAATTATCTCTTTGTGGCAACTCCGGCCTGACAGCTGGCGAGCAACAGACCGCTTGGGACGCACGCTGAGTCAGCGCCTATAATTTGCCAGAATTCCCTGCCCTATAGCGGGCAATGTATTCCACTTACGATTTTTTTATTATTTTTCCCGTGATCAGTGAACACAAATTAACAGGTTAGGAAGAAAAAATTATTTTTTTTTTTCAAAATTACATGCGCCTGTGGGGAAGAAAGGATATTATTTCCCTAGCATGTTAAGGGTTAAAGACCAGGATTTGGGGGCATTGGTCGCTTTGACCTTGGTTCCATCCATGCTTTCACTTCCTTCCCAGGTGGGCATTGTTCGCCCTGTTCCTACCCCTCCTGCTTCTGGCTCCCCAACACCCGAGTGTTTCAGAGTCAGGGCAGGGTTTAGATTAGAATGAGGCTCGGGTGGCTTCAGGGGCTGCCCCCTTCCGATTCAGGGGCGAAGATGGTTGAGCCCGTTCTTCTCGCAAAGGCTTCTGGTTCATCTCAGCCGCCTTCCTTCTCGGAAGCCTTTTCCTTGGACTCTGCCTTTTCTCCAGGGGTGGTGGGCTTGGAAGAGGGCTCTGCCATAAGGCCAGTGTTGGGGGTTCTCGGGGCTCAGGGGAAGTCCACTTGGAGTGCTTGTGCTCCTTTTGACCCTGCTTGGGCCCTTGTGCCTTCTGTGCAAGGATTGTTGCTGCATGGGAAAGGTTTTTCGTACCCTCCCTCTCTGTATGCATTCGAGTTAGGAGCAGCTTCCACCCCGGGTATGTATTTGGTTGCCTATGGGGTCCTTGGATTCGTCTTTCCGGAGGTTTCCTTCTTGAATTTCTCCTGGGGAGGTTCGGAAAGCCCTAGGTGCATACCTCCTGCGAGATCCAGTTTATACCTCGGTGATTGATCCCGCTTCTTTTGAGTTTGGTTCTTCTTCCCCGTATTGGGTGTGTTATGAGGTTCTGGAGTCTTCCTGGCTGGCAGACTGCCCTCCCTTTTCTCTTTCTCGGAGCTTGGCAGTGAGAGGTTTCTTCTGTGTTGCAAATATTCTTGGAGGGGTGGGGGGGGGGGGGCTCACCTGAGTTCCTCATAGAGTGCCTCTTAGCTCCTGCACTTCCTCATGATGTGGGTCTGGTGCAGTTGCATGCTCAAGTTCTCAATCTTTCAGCTGCTTTGACGGCTGAGGATCTCTGGACTCACTGTCATTTGGCTTCAGTCTTGCTCCTTTTCGGTCTTCTGGAGATCTCTTCGTACAGTATTAACTTTCGGAGGATGTGGGGGGCATTGAGTGAGGGGCCTTTGGCTGGGATTCTGGTCTCCGCTGCTGAAGCGTTGTCTGCCTTGCTCAATCGGTTTGCACCGATCCTCCGGGAGGCGGTTTCAATGTTTTTTCCCTCTTGCCTTGTGTGTCGGCTAGCAGTGCTGGCCCTCTCTTTGGATTCAGCTTGGGCTCTGGCTTTGTAATCGTCTTCACTGTTCTATCCTCTGTTGTTCCCAAAGGATGTGATAGCTCAGTTTCTGTCGGCGGCTTCAACTAGTTGCCATCCTATTTCGGACTTGTTGGTGCTCGGGGTGGGGGAGGGGTCCATTCTCGGTCGTCTCAGTTTGGTAGTGCCAGGGTTCTTGCCTCAGTAGGTCGAGGTAGACGTTTGGTGCCAGTGGTTGCATTGGTCGGTTCCCTGGAGCCTTCGTCGTCTTGTTGGTGCGGTTTTTCTTCTGCGACATTTGGGTTCTCAGAGCTTACATCGGCCTTTTTGTGGGTCGCCTCATTGATGGGGCATTGGTGGGAGGCTGTCTCTTTTTGCCTGTGCTTGGTCCCATGATTTGTGGGCTTTTCGGGTCGTTTCTCCCAGCCTCTTGTGGCGTTGGGTGGTCCATCTCTGCCTGAGGGGAAAATCTTCTTCCCCGTCCCTCAGTTGGGTCATCTTGGAGTGGCTTTGCTTAGGCATGGTTAAAACGACTACGTCTCTCGAGTGGGTTTCCCCTTTTGTTCCCAGTTCCAAAATGGAACTATGCGGATCTATGGTACATTTTGGATTTGTCTCGTCTGCACTGGTTGATTCCTTGCCCTTCTTTTCGGATGACCACGCTGTCCCGGGTCTGGCTTGTTCTTGAGCCTGGTACCTGGATGGTTCCCAGAACCTCAGGGACGCTTACTGGCACGTCCCTATTCACCCGGGGTTCTAGGATTGGTTGGGGTTCCAGGTGCAACGACAGGCTTTCCGCTTTAATTGTCTGCCTTTTGGCTTAAATCTGGCACCTCGCGTTTTTACGCAACTCAACTCGGGTCGTAGTGGCCTTCCGCGTTTGCTAGGTCTTCGGTGTTGGCCTACCTCGACGACTGGTTGGTGTGGGCTCCCAGCCAGTCTATATTAGTCTATAATATATATTATGGTCTATATTAGTCTGTATTTCCATTTGTATATGTTCCGTTTGGCAGTGTGTGTCAGTACTCTTTTTAATGTTTTCATGTTGTTTAGTGACATTTTGTTATTAACTACTTCCCAGGTGCCTGGAGACTTTCAAACCCATGTTTGGTGTCTCATTCATTGAGAACCACTGATTTTTAAGGTCTAATATTAGTATGTATTGCAGCATGGGGGTGACTGGCATGTATTAGTGGCATGTTCAATTTATTTAAAAATATGGTACAGTGGTACCATATTTTTAAATATGGTACCACAAACCATACAGTGGTTTAAGAGTTTAATCCATTCCTGGAGACAGCTCGTATTCCAAAAACTCGTAATCTGAAGCTAATTTCCCCATGAGAAATAATGGGAAATGAATTAATCCGTTCTTGACTACCCAAAAACCTCACTTCAAGCTAAATTTTATACCTAATTCATCTAACTAATCCTACAAAACTATGTTCAAGTTATTACTTACCCTTGTTGATGAATGCTGTTGGCGTATGGAAGATGGTGAGGAGGGGGGGGGGAGGAGAGGTGTTACTGTTTGGAAGGGGAGTCCCCTTCCATTATAACATCAGGCAGTGAGGATTTTTCTGGTGTGCACTCCCTGGCATGTTTTGCCTGCATACCACTAGGTCCTGGTTGTGGCTCACTGCTCAATTTTCTCACAACAAATCTGTCCATGGAAGCTTGTTTTTCCCTTCTTCGCAAGCTGTCTCTGTAGTAAGGCATCACATTGTCATTGAAAAGATTAAGGCAACGGCCTACTACAGCTTTCTCTGGGTGAGTGTTTTCAATAAAAGTTTGCATTTCTTCCCACATCTGACACACCTTCTTAATTTCTGCAGAAGGGACATTCGCTACTGCCTCATCCTCCTCCACTGGAGAAACATCCTCAGCTGGGTTTTCTTGCTGTTCCTTTTGAAGGGCTTGGAGTTCTTCAGTGGTCAGTTATTCGTTGTGTTCTTCCACCAACTCCTCCACATCATCACCATCCAATTCCAAGCCCATTTGCCGGCCCAGAGTAACAATTTCCTCAACAATAGGCGCATCATTTACAGGCTCAAACCCCTCAAAGTCTAGTTCTGTCACACATTCAGGCCACAATTTTCTCCAGCCAGAAATCAGGGTTCTCTGAGTCACTTCTTGCCAGGCTTTGTCAATGAGTTTTAAAGAACTACAAATGTTAAAATGGTCTTTCCAGAACTCCTTGAGAGTGAGGTTTGTGGCTTCAGTCACTTCAAAACTTTTCCGAAAAAGTGCTTTTTCATACAGTTTCTTAAAATTCGCTATGATTTTCTGGTCCATAGGCTGAATTAGAGGAGTGGTGTTAGGAGGAAGGAACTTTATTGTGAGAAATTTATTGTATCTGTGCATCAATTCATCTTCCAATCCTGGAGGATGAGCAGGAGCATTGTCGAGGAGAAGCAGAGCCTTGAGTGGCGAAGTGTTACTCCTTCAGATATTTTTCTGTGGCAGGGCACACCACTTCATTCACCCACTCTGAAAAAAAAAATCCTAGTCACCCATACCCTTTTATTAGCATTCCACATCACACACATTTGGCTTTTCTGCACTTTATACTGTTTGAAAATCCTTGGATTTTCAGAATGATACACTAGCAAGGGTTTAATTTTCAAATTGCCACTCACATTTGAACACAGCACAAGCGTAAACCTATCTTTCATAGGCTTGTGTCCGGGCAAGAATTTTTCCTCCTTGGTAATGTATGTCCTCTTAGGCAATCTTTTCCAGAACAGTCCTGTTTCATCACAATTAAACATTTGTTGCGGTAGGTATCCCTCAGCCTCTGCAAACTCTTTCAATTCTTCAATAAATCATTCAGCGGCTGGTTTGTCTGAGCTGGCAGCCTCCCCATGCCTTGCAACACTATGGATACCACTTCTTTTTCTAAATTTTTCAAACCATCCCCTGCTTGCCTTAAAGTCTATCGTATCTGCACTTGTTCCAGGGGTTTTCTTTACAAGGTCTTCGTGCAATACCCTGGCTTTCTCAAGTGATGGCCTCCGAAACACTATCACCCTTTAACTCCTTGTCGTGTATCCAAATTAATAACAACTTTTCCACTTCTTCAAGTATTTGTGGTCTTTGTTTCGTGATTGTTCTTACGCCTTTTGCCACTTTAGCACTCATAATGTCCTTTTTCTTGCTAAGTATAGTGCATATCGTTGACGGGGCTTTGTTGTACTGCCTACAAAGTTCAACAACACGTGTACCATTTTCATGCTTCCGAATGATCTCTTGTTTTTCCTCTATTGTCATCATCACATGAGCTTTCTTGCCTTGATCCTTACCACTGGCTTTCTTGGGACCCATGGTGAGATATATAATAACAACTTTTATGGTCAAATAACCAAAAATCCAACAAAACAATGAAAATCCGGGTGAAGAATTGACATGGGATAGTCATTGGGCGCAAGGCACTGGTAAACTGAGGGGTGAGGGGCAACGATCGCCGTACCACCACACGCTGGGTCGGCCTGTACGCGTATCAACAAACTCGCCTTCCGAGGCACATTTTCCAAGCAAATCCTGCTCGTATTCCGAAAAACTCGTATTCAGGGACATTCGTATTCCGAGGTACCACTGTACTGTACTTAACTTTAGTGGCCACAGATCAGAAATGTGGTACTGATTTATTGTGGTACTGGTGTCTTAGACACTTTTCATTACCCATGAAAAAGTAATTTCACTTCTTTTGTTGTCAGCCATTATCAACCTGCAGTTAAAACACTGTGCTGCGCCAACCGAGAAAACTGTCGGTGGGAAACAGCTCCAACTGAGAAAACACTTTTTGAATATTTTGTACCCATTCAAGATGCATGCGCTGTAGGTTGTGAACGAAATGGACTCTTGGGACTTTCAGTGAGAGGCAGCTATCTTGGAAAAAATTCCCAGAATGTCCTAGGGCTGCTGGCTGGCTTAGTACTGAGTGAGCAACCATGGGTGGCACACACACCTCTGGCTCCCAAACACCTGTCTGACGCGGTGTTGAAAGATTATTCGCTGTCGGTGAAATTCAGACCTCATTGTTTGAAGTACATAAGGGTCATGATATTGATGAAGCTAAGCGTAACAAGGACCTAACACAAAGGTCGGATGCAAGTGATACAGCACTGATGAGGATACAGTGAGTGTATCCAGTTGTAGCTCTGAGAGCCACTCTTGCCCAACCATGCCATCTCCAATTTTTATAGATGATACATAGATGAATTGTTTTTAGGGTTCAGTGATAATGCATCTGATACAAGTAGCATAGATGAACAGTATAAGCAGCTTCCTTGGTGGTGTTTTCCATAGATATTTTAAAAAATAGTTGAATCTCTTCCAGAATGGCTGAAATTCTTCCTGATTGAATCTCTTCCAGAATGGCTAAATCTCTTCCAGCGAGGGACCTTACAATGCGATCTTTTCAAGACTACCTTATGTTTTACAAGCTTGGTTACATACTACCTACAGGTACTAAAGCCAAGGGTGTACGTGAGTGCATTATTTATAAGCACTCAGAATGAAGAAACAGGAAGCAAAAATTTATCTATACCTGGTGCAACGAGAGCCAAGTCACGCTGTGTACCATAGACTGCTTCGTTGATTATCACTCACTTCTGAAGTACTGAGTGTGTAATACAGTGTGTTACAGTGTAAATGGCGTGTGAAACTGTACATATTGTAATTTTAGTGAATTTTTAACAAGTAATATTGCAACAATAAACATTTATTGTGGACACATTACTGACACATGTATCACAGTTCCATGGAACATTATGAACGTTCTACTGTATACATATTGTAAAGGACACAAATGTGCATCATATATGATTAAAAACAAATAAAACCTCATTGGAAATACATAGAACAAATAATTAAAAATATAATTGTGGCAACTCGCAATGCTTGAATGGCGTGAGCGACCGCCTCTGGGAGCTTCATGCACGGGCGACCAGCACGTGATGCCCCCTTCTCCACGTCCCAACAGCCAAAGTAAGTGGATTTTTTTTTTTTTTTTTTTACATGTTCGTGTTCAGGGAAGGGAATTTATCATTTTATAAAGATCAAAAATTTGTTTGTGAACACTTGATTTTATGCACACAGGGGGAATGTCACAATAAACTCGGCGCATCACAGTGGCTAAAGGCAGTATTGTTTATCAGCATGTAAAAATAGAAGATAAATTTGATAAAATATAACTCCTTGAATTTTAGAGTATAAAAAATAACTGATTTTTATAAGAGCCTTGCACTGAATTGTTACAAAATTAATGTTCAAATATTTATTTTAACAGGTTTCTGTCAGATACCTGTCATGTTTCATGCTTTTGGTGTATATTTGAAGAGCTCCTGGTATCTTTGTTGTTTTCTTACATGTACTGTACTTGTACTTGTTTAAGCATTAAAGGTTATTTTGGTGCTGTTTTAGTTAACAGAGATAATTTCTGGGGGGAGCCCCGTCGGCTCCCCGGAGCTTTACCGGCTGATATGCTAATGTCAGACTTTGGCATCAGTCATGTGTATGGAGTTCTAGGGCCTACCGGGGACCACGAGCCAGAACCTGGCCCCCTCAGAGAGGCAAGGGGAGCAATGGCCTATAGAAACCCCCGTGTGGTTGGAAGCATTCTATGTCTGCCATCGACCGGGTCAAGCATCCAGAAAGGTAAGCATTCCAAAACAAACCCCTATTCTGGTGAAAATTGCTACCTAAGCCGAACTAGTGGATAGAACTCTTCAACAGAAAACAAGGAAACTAGTATGACGTCATACGTCACCGCGCCGCTGTCTGTGCAGCTCCCCCCTCCCCGGGAGGGGGAAGGGGGAGCCCCAGACCTCCCACGCCGGCTATCCACCCATCAGTTCTTCGGCTGATGCTATAGGCAATGGTTATGTGCTCCGGCTCCAGTGGTTGTTTCAGCACTGTACCTAGAGTGTGGTGTCTGTTTTCTAGGTGGTGCGTGAGCCGGGAGTGATTCTCCAGTACTCGGGCTGCATGCGCCTAGGGTTCCCTTCCCTAGGTGCCCTGTAAGTACTGCCCTTGGGGCTTGGGGCCACCTTCCACAAGTTCCTTGGGTCCTGCCCCTGCTTGGCCGTTTACTGCTTGGTTTTCGGCCGCTCTTTGTGTGCTCGGGTGTTCTGTCTCCCTTGTTCGCCTTAGAGTAAGGGGCAGTGTTTGCACTGGTGGGGCACGGGGTACTGTGCAGCTTGTCTTTACCAATCATAGCGGCCGGCTCTGTTCCGCTTGGGTACGCTGTCCTCTTGCGGGGTTTTCTTTTTCTTTTTGTTTATCTACCTGGTGGGGGGTCTGCCTTCGTTCTTGCCCCTTGTGTCCCTTGTGTTCTGAGTATTTTCTGGTGGTACCCCTACTAGGTCCCCGTGAGTGTACACGTCCCGGGGGTTCAGCTCTTAGAAAGTTGTTTGGTAGCTTTGGGTGCCGGTTAGCAGTACCCTGCCTGGGATTACCTGAGCGCGAGTCCTCTTAAAGTAAACGCTCGGGACCCTGGGAAACCCCTGGGGGCGCGCGGGTCCGATGGATGTGACCCCAGAGTCCCCCCCTCGCTTCCAGCGAGTTTGAGGGTTGCTCTCACCTTTTGTCTCTGGGTGACTCTCTGTTTTGCCTCCGTCTGCTGCCTGTGGGGTCGGTGACACCTTCGACCCGGAGTCCTGCGAGTTTGGTTGCTCGTTGTGGCTCGGTTACCCAGTTGTGCTAACAAAGCGGGTGCGGGCAGCTGGGGCGTTGCACTTGAGCCTTGGTGGTGGCAACGTTCTCGTGGTTTCCGCCCCGGGAGCCCCGGGGCTGCCCCGTTGTAGTTCGTTTTGGGACTTGGGGGTGTTGGTTGCTTCGGTTCCATCCACGCCCCCTTGTCTTTCCCCTGGTTCACCCTTCCTGCCTGCATCCGGTTCCTTACCGTCTGTAGGTTCGGGGCGGGGTTTTTGGTGGTGTTGAGACTCGGGCAGTCTCGGGGAATTCCCCTTCCGGGGTAGTGACGGGGGCATTTGGGCCTGTTCCTCCAGCCGTGTTGTATGAGTCTGCCAGTGGGCTCCCTTCCTTAGTGTTTTCATGGCTGCCCCGGTTTTCTGGTACGGCTGGGGCTTTGGGGGAACGGCTCAGCCCCGGGGCCTGTCGTGTAGGTTCCCGGGGCTGGGGAGGGGCTGACTTGGGGTGGCCTTGGCCCCGTTAGACCCCGTGGGGTTTTTTATCCCCCTCTAGGCGGGGCTTGTGGTTACGCGGAGTGGGGTCTTTCCTCCCCACTCGCCGTACGTGCTGTTAGACGTCGGCCCCTCCCCGGGCTCGGTTCCTTGGCCTTTGAGTCGGTTGGTTCCGTCCTGTGGGTGGATGTTTCCTCCCCCCCTTTTTGGGACGGTGTTTTTGTCATGTTTCCCCGTTCGATGGGGTTCTGCGTGACTTCTGATCTCGGGTGCGCCTGCGCCTTCATGTGCCTTCGAGACTAGTGTTGGCTTCTGTGTTCTCGAGGGTACGGGAAGGTTTTTCGCTACTTCCCGCATTCTTGGAACGTCTGTCGGCTCCTCGTACTTGTCGCCCTGTTGGGCTACTTGTCGCCCTGTTGGGCTACTTGTCGCCCTGTTGGGCTACTTGTTGCCCTGTTGGGCTACTTGTCGCCCTGTTGGGCTACTTGTCGCCCTGTTGGGCTACTTGTCGCCCTGTTGGGCTGCTTGTCGCCCTGTTGGGCTGCTTGTCGCCCTGTTGGGCTACTTGTCGCCCGGTTGGGCTGCTTGTCGCCCGGTTGGGCTGCTTGTCGCCCGGTTGGGCTACTTGTCGCCCGGTTGGGCTACTTGTCGCCCGGTTGGGCTACTTGTCGCCCGGTTGGGCTACTTGTCGCCCGGTTGGGCTACTTGTCGCCCGGTTGGGCTACTTGTCGCCCGGTTGGGCTACTTGTCGCCCGGTTGGGCTACTTGTCGCCCGGTTGGGCTACTTGTCGCCCGGTTGGACTACTTGTCGCCCGGTTGGGTTCCTTTTTGGGCTCTTTGCTTCTTTGGCCGGTTTTATTGTTCCTGCTTCCTCTTTTGGCTACTTTTCTCGTGCAGTAGTCCTGGCTGGCGCTTTCCCGCAGGGAGGGTGTGCGGTTCGGCCAGCGTGTTATGCGCATGCGCCGTGGAGTTTGTTTTGGTCTGGGCGGTGTTTCAGTGCTGGGGTTTTGCGCCCTTTTTTGCTACAGTGCTTCGCCTCTCGTTCTTCTCCCTGGCTGCAGTATGTGCCCCTTCGTGCCGGGGGCGTCCTGGTTCCTAGTTGTGGGGAGGACACCGCGGTTTTCCCTGTGTCATGGGTGTGGACCGCCTCCTTCGCCTCTCCCTGTTCTCCTGCGGGTCCGGCAGGGTCCGGCTCTGGCGTCTTCACCTGGCGGTGCTCCCAAGTTCTTCTGGGCACGGTTGAGTCGTGTCAAGTTCGTGCCACCATTCGCCAGGTGAGTTTCTGCGGTCTGGCGTCTTTTGGCTGGACGCTGGATGCGGCGGTGTTTATATACCTGTCTTTATTTAGGTATAGTTTTGTACGACTGAGACCGTTCGCACACCAGTGACTGTCCCTTTATCACCCCTTCCTGTCCCCCTCATGTGCATGTCCAACCCATGCTGGAGTCATTCAGGGGACCCTCCTTTTTTAATGTTGTGAGGTGTGGGGGTTGTAGGGTTGGTTCTGTACTCACCTGGTGAGGCTCCTGGCTGTGCTTGCAGGATTTGAGCTCTGGCTCTTGGGTCCCGCCTATCTGGTAGAACTTGCGGGATAGTACCAGTGGAGTGCAGTGGTGCTATTGGCACTTTTGGGGAACACTGTATTACCATCAGTGGTCTGTGCTTGTTACACGACCTACTTGCGAGCATAAGCCTTCTTGCTGGTTCGTCCGTGGACTTCCAGGGCGCACTGGCCTGTTTTCGTATGGCGGTTCCGGCCCGTCCTGGTTGTGGGGGTATGTGGGCCGGTGGACTGCTCCTAGCAGCTGCTTGGTGGGCCATCCTCTGGCCGGTCTGGCCTGACCTTGGGCCGGGCTTCAGGTGTAAAAGAGCTCCCAGTACCTCATCCAGCAGGTATCGACCGGGTTTCTCCGCCGTCGGTCGCCTGGTGCAGGTTTCTGGGCCTGCAGGGTTTTGTCGTGTCTCCGTTGGCCCTGTCTGGGGTCTGCCTGCTCTGTTCTCTGCCTTTGCAGAGGGGAGTTGCTATTTACATGTTGCATGTTGCAGTGGTGCCTGTTGCTGCTGCTGCACGTGTGCATTGGTACCGTGTTTCACGGTGGCGTGTCCTTGTTCCTGTGTCCGGTTGTGGAGTGGCACTTTGCTGCCGTTTTGTGCCTGGGGATTGCGTGGGGTTTTTGTCCCTGCCAGATTGTCCACCCCTGGTTCTCCTGGTTTTTTTTTTTTTTGTGCTTCTGCTCTTTCTTCCTGCCTCCTCTGCAGCAGGGATGTTCTGCGTGTGTTCTTAGGCGTTGGTCAGCCTGTGTCCTGTGATGTGCTTCTTTGTCTCGGTCTATTGCAGTTGTTCATGCCCCTTGGTTCGGGTCCTGTTCTGGCGGCGACCCTTCCGCCTTCTTTGGTTTTCCTAGCTTGCACTGCCGTTTTTTTTTTTTTTTTTGGGGGGGGGGGGAGGTTTCTTGCGATGTCTCGCGTCGGACCCGTCGTTTCTGAACTCCTGGCGGGCTTGCATGCTTTGGGGAGTTTTTCTGTTCGGCAGACGTTCCGTCTCCTTGTGCTGCTTGGGTTTCGGTGGTCGCGCCCGAGATCTTCTCGCGGCTCCGCCTTTTTCCTGGGCTCGGGGGGGTCCTTGTCGGGGCTGCTTATGTTCTGCCTCGTGGTCTCGCCTCCGGTTGGTTGTCGGGTGGCTTCGTGGTAGGTGTCCCACCTGCGTGCTTCTCTTGGCGGCAGTATGGGTATTTTGGCGGTCCTTCCTTTTCCTGTCCCTTCTTAGGTGGTTACTCTTGTTAGCTTGGTTTACTCTCGGCTTGGTTTTCTAGTGGGGGTTGGGGGCCGTCGTCTTGCCACATACTGTCGCCTCTTTTCGTGCGGCGCAGGCGGAGCCGCTTCAGCTTGCTTTCGGTCTTGGTGTTGCTTCTGCACCGTTAGTCAGCTGTCTTGTGCGTCGTTTCACCTCCGGCCTGTTCGTACGCCGCTTGCACCATCCTGGTCTCTGGTCAGCGTGCTCTATCTTCTCCTCGGTTGGTAGTGCCCCTTCGGTTCCGGTGTTTTTTCGTCGGCTCTTTCCTTTGGGCCTTTGCCTCTGGGGGTCGGTTCGCTGAGTTTTCTTGCTCCTTCGGTTTTAGCGTTTTGGTTGTTTGATGGCAGCAGTCTCCATCTTTTCTGGCGCGGGGTGGAGCTGCTGCATTCTGGAGGGGTCCATGGTTTGTTGGTGCTTCGTTGGTCGGGCCGGGGGTGTGTCGTTTTTGTGTTCAGTGGCGGCCCTCCGCTGTTGTTTGCGTGCCACGGCGTTTGGGTCCGGAGCGCATTTTGCGTTGATCCGGTTCTGTCCTTCCCGGTTCGCGGGTGATGGTATCCCGGGTGGTCAGCCGTGTTCTTGCGGCTAAGCTGCATGTGTTCTTCCCTCATGCCTGTGGCGTTCGTGGCTTCGCTGCTCTCGCTGCCGTCTGGGCGACGTGGCCTTGCAGTCTTTCGGGCATGGATTTTTGGTGTTCGTGCAGGGGCCTTGCTGCTCGTGGCTCTCGTGTTGTTCCCTGGATTTTCAGGGCTGTGGCGCCTTGGGTTGGCGTTTGCTGCCGGTTGTCTCGCCTCCTTGGGGGGTGCGTGGTGTCCGCCTCCCGGTTTTGTCCCTTTGACCTTCCTCTGTGGGTAGTTAGCTCCGGGGAGCCGACGGGGCTCCCCCCAGAAAACCAGCGTTGAATGTAATGAAACGCCATTTTCTGGGTGAGACCCGGAGGCTCCCCGGCAACCCTCTCTCCCTCCGGTCGGCGTTTTTCGCGTGTTTTGACATTCAGCCTCAGAACTGATGGGTGGATAGCCGGCGTGGGAGGTCTGGGGCTCCCCCTTCCCCCTCCCGGGGAGGGGGGAGCAGCGCAGACAGCGGCGCGGTGACGTATGACGTCATACTAGTTTCCTTGTTTTCTGTTGAAGAGTTCTATCCACTAGTTCGGCTTAGGTAGCAATTTTCACCAGAATAGGGGTTTGTTTTGGAATGCTTACCTTTCTGGATGCTTGACCCGGTCGATGGCAGACATAGAATGCTTCCAACCACACGGGGGTTTCTATAGGCCATTGCTCCCCTTGCCTCTCTGAGGGGGCCAGGTTCTGGCTCGTGGTCCCCGGTAGGCCCTAGAACTCCATACACATGACTGATGCCAAAGTCTGACATTAGCATATCAGCCGGTAAAGCTCCGGGGAGCCTCCGGGTCTCACCCAGAAAATGGCGTTTCATTACATTCAACGCTGGTTTTATATGGTATTCTTCTGGACATAATAAAATAAATGGGTTATGAAATGCACAAAATAATAAAATAAACAATATGATCTATTTAATATTTTCTTTGGTGTGACAAATAATGAGGTCAGACTATATGTAGTGAAGTCTAATATATTTATTTAAATTAATATTTCATATGACTTAATGTCATGCCCACCTGTGAGGCATTTATAGTCAAATTTTCTATGTAGTGTAGTGTAATGATATGTTTCTCTCAAACTCAGTGTAATTGCTTGAATTTTGTTTAAGTAGATATAATTCCTCTATAATAGCACATATCCTTAACTCATTAATTAGTTGAACCCAAACTGACAAAGGCCATCTTTCATCCCTTTTTGACGGAACTCTCATCTTCGCCCCATGGGGATCCACCTCCTGCTTTTGTAAGTGTTGAGAAGGTATACATAGTGTGGTCTTTGCCTGTATTGTCCACATTCAGATGAGAGTGCCTGCTTAATGTGGTCATTGTCTGTCGAGTTCATATTATGGTATTATGTGGATAATGTTAAGTAAAGTATACTACTACTGTATATAATTTTTCCTCCTTAGGATAACTTTTGTTGTTGAAAATGATTTTCTGGGATCACTCAATCGGTGGTATCCTGTTCCACCATGTGGATACGGTGTCATTCGCATGGAGCTAGCCACTCAGGCTAGCTCCATGCATACCAAATTGCACACGGCCCGTGTGAGTCATTAATTAAAAGGCTACCAGAGACTAGAGGGCAAAATCTGGTCCACTCACAGGAAGTAGAGGATTATAGATCACTTTGAAAAAATAGCAAACAGAAAGGTAGAGTGAGAAAAAACAGACAACAACAAGGTTAATGTAAACATAGCAGTGAGAGATGAGGGATTCACATTGCCTTGAGTGCATTGGGTTGTGCACACCGAGGGCAAATGAGTGGATTTCATCACCTTGTGTACTCATGTGCACAGTCCATAACTGCTTTTCTGTGCAGCTAGAATGGTTGTGTTTGCTGTCATTGTTAGAGCATGACATGAGCAGCCCAATGATGCAATGTCCATTATACATCATTTGTGAAGGATGCTACAGTGATCAGAAGATCAGCACATGAATATACATTATTCAGCATTGAGGCAAAGCATGAGGAGTTTGGTGCTAGTGCACAGAGAGAGTTGGTAGTGGTGAGGTCACTTATCTCTTCCTTGGGACCACCAGGAAAATAGAGGTGAGGTCACCACTGATCAAGTGTGAGGTCATACACACTTTCCCAGCTTTTGTAAGATTCTTTATCTGTTTGGGAAATTTCCACCATTCCTATTGGACATGGAAGCTGATCTATGACTGACCAGTTATACTAACCTGGTTTATGCCTCCTCTGTTTAGGAAACAAAGACAGGAGCCCGCCAGCCACATTGCTGGTGCTGTGTTTGTCATTCTGTCTATAGAGATCACCCAATGAAGACCTCCAGTGTTCCTGTTTTAGATTTGGCCAAATCTAAATAAAGCAGTTAAACCCTAAGCTGCTCTGGGCTATTTGACCCTCAACATCCACAGGTGCCAAAAAAAAAAAAAAAAAATATTTCATCTAATAAAAGTGTTTACTATATTGTGTTAGTTAACACAATAACTAACATTGTGTTCACTGATATCTGAATGTTGTACAGAGTCTTTATCACAGTCAGGATCATCTATGACACTATCAATGCAAAAGAATTTATGTTACCTATTTTATTCATCATTACTAAGTGGTAGTGTGGCCCCCCCCTCCCTAGCTGCACAGCTTTGGTGTAAGCTGCTCCTGCATGTGCCAGCCTTGGTCACTCTCTCTTGGTCACAACTCTGAATAGGCACCTTAACACTTTGATGCACCGGGCCCGGGACCTCCCCACTACCTCAGGTGGGCTTGGGCGTTCTGCAGGAGCGCGAGGGAGAGCACGGTAAATTCTGAAAAGTGTATAATCTTTTCAACTTTGTCAGCTCAATTCTCGTCCTAAGATATTCAATTCGGTATCAATATGTTCGCAGTAGAATTCTCTACAGGACAAATTGCATATAAACTCCAAAAGCCTGGCTTACCATCCGCAACTAACAGAGAAAGTGAGAGAAAGTTACCCGGGAGCGCACAAGAGTGATAGAATGTTTACACTCTTTTCAGTTTTGTCATCTCAATTCTCGTCCTAGGTCTTTCATTTTGGTATCAATGTGTTCGCAATTGAATTCCCAACAGGCCTATATGCATATAATATAAAAAACGGCAGCGATCTCCACCTGCCGACATGATGAAAACAGGCCGCGGTTACAAGAAAGAGAGCACTGCGCCACCCCAAGGCGCTTCTCACTATGAAAAGTGAATATTCTTTTCAACTTTGTCATCTCAATTCTCATCCTAGGGTTTTCAATTTGGTATCAATGTGTTCGCAATAGAATTCTCTACAGGATTAAATGCATATAAAGCCCAAAAGCCTGGTGAGAAAGTGAGAGTGTATTACCCGGGAGCGAGCCAGAGCAATAAAATGTGTACACTCTCTTCACTTTGGACATCTCAATTCTCATCTTAAGTCTTTCATTTTGGTGTCATTGTCTTTGCAATAGAATTCCCTACAGGAGTATGCAAATATAAAGTTCAAAAGCCCGGTGTACCATCCACAACACGCAGGGAAAGTGACAAAGCGTTACCCCCCGTGAGCCCTAATAAAGAGCAATAAAATGGGTATTCTGTTTTCAACTTTGTTACCTCAATTCTGGTCCTAGGACTTTAATTTTGGTATCAATGTATTCACAATGAAATTCCCTACAAGAGTATATGCATATAATGTCCAAAACCGCAGCAAGACCTTCCTGAAAAAACACTACTGTTGCCGCACTTAGGACTTAATGCTGAGTCCTCGCCGAACTTGCCCCTATTTTGTGGAGGACTCAATGCTGAGTTGTCACCGGACGAAAGTGTTAAGGCACTCTGTGCAATGCAGTGGTTAAAATATCTAGTGAAACAATAATGTATGATATATAATTTTGTACATAGTTATTATTTTTCATGCGGGGGTTGGGGGGGGAGGGAGGATTTGACTATCAAGACAGGACTACATATCCAATTGCAATTTGGCCCGAGGTGTACTGAAGAGAGGATGTTGAGTGTACACTCATTACTGTATGAACTTGATTATCCAGACCATATGGGAAGGACCCCCCATCCAGTAAGCCCGACATCCAGATTAGCCGATGTTTTACCGGGGAAATACAAAAATTAATATTCACAATCTTTTTATACCACAACCAAAGTAATTTGAATTTCCACACAGACTATAATTAGTGTGTGGGGCTGGGTGGATGGTTAGCTGGTTGGTTAGCTGCCTGGGTGGTAGGTGGGCAGGGCAAGCAGGTGGGTGAGCAGGCAGGTTGGATGGCTGGCAGGAAAGTGGGCTGGATGGATGGATGGCAGGCAGATGGACGTGATGGTTGGCAGGTGAGTGGTCAGCCAGGTAGGTAGATGGGTGGGCAGGCAGATGGGTTGACAGGTGAGTGAACAGATGGATGGGTGGGCAGGCAGGTTTTGGAGGGCAGGCAAGCAGGTTTCAGTGGGTGGGCAGGCAGATTTGGATGGGTAGGTAGGTAGGCATGCAGGCAGGCAGTCAGGCATGTGGGCACACAGGCAGGCTGGTGACACTCTCCCTACCCATACCTCCATAATCCCACCCCTACCTATGCCCTCCCTCCACCCATCACCACCCCAAACACTTGTCATCACTTAATCCTCCCCCTCCCTCACCGTGCCATGCCCCCATCCTCCCCCCTCCCAGCTCTTTCAGGAAGACAGGCTGTCAGGATGCTGACAGTCTAGATAGGCTGTCAGGATGTTGACAGGCTAGACAGGTTGTCAGGCTGCTGGCAGCCTGTCTAGCTCATCTGCTGTTCTGCTGCTGCTCATCTTGTTCATCTACTACATCTTGCTGCACCACAGTCATCGCTTACTCATCCAACAACCTCATCATTAACTATACATCACAAAAAAATCTACAGCCTGTCTTGCCAACTCTCTGTCACTGCCAGGGCACTGCTGGCCCTACAGGGACTCCCATATAACAGCTTCTCCTTCATCTGATACATTTACCACGTTCACTGCATTCTGCTACTCTGCCACCGACTCAAACACTTCACTTGCGCAGTACAGGATCTACAGCTTGCGTTTTTGATTCTTCGACGCTGCCAGGACAATTTAGCTTTAACAGTAATTCCCTCGTTGTCCTGATTACCTGCCTACATTCCTTCTTATGGTCCTCATGCCCGAGCCCATCCGCCCCGGTTCTACAGACTCCACCAGCGACCCAGGGCACAACAACTGTGTACATTCTTCTCTCTAGTTACATCGAGCTCGTCCACACGCTGCCTGTTTCTTTTGGTACTGGATCTACATGCTCCACAGTGACCCAGGGCACAATTGTCTCATTTTTCTGTTTTAATTCTCTTCTTTAATCCCCTGGGAGAGGGTGGGGGGAGTTGTGTAGTAAGTATATTATGTCAGTAATATAAAGTACTGTACTTGCTCTTGTTGCCTTGGTATATTCACATTACAAATGTACTCTTTGAAATCAATAGTACAATAATGAAAATAAGTTATGTTGTTATGATTTAAGTCCTGCAAGATAGTAGAAGTACACAAAATTAAGGAAACTATTTACTACAATATTATATTATCAATTTGGTGCTGTTATTTTAATTACTCATAGTTTTCTGTTGAAATAAGAATACTTGCACAGTAGTGCTAATCCTGAGCAATCTGCTTGAGCAATGTTGTGCTTCTGGTAACTCATCACATAATTTATTAAAGGCATTTGGCTCATTGCAGACCAAAGATGGGCAGAACTATGTGTATGTGTTCCGTGATGACCTCTACTGGGTGTGTGTGTTGGGCAAAGGCAGTCTTCTGGAGTTGTGTGGACATCTCTTGGTAACGGAGAGTTTGTGCCAGTTGCACCGGATATGTTCTGTCCTGTGTGGTGCTCTCACTCAACACAGTATCACAGCCAACACAGCACTCATCTCAGAAGTTGTGCACGAGACCATGGTAAATATGAATCTTAGTGTATCAGTAGCAAATGTATCACGAGATCAGGGGTCCTCAACCTACATGTAGTCCTCAGTCACTTTGAACTTAAAATTGACTTACTGCATAATTTTTGGCATATAGCATATGTTCGCAGTCTTTGGTAGCACAGCTGTGAATAAATTATTGAAAGTGAAAATAGTGTAATAAAAGTGTAGGTCAAGATATAATGATAAACACTATAATAAGGTGGTGTCACAAACATTGAACTTCGCATGAATGCTCTATCTTGCCCAAACCCATCCCAAGGATTTAAGTGTTTTATACTTTTGCATGTATCAGCTGAATATGAGCATGTGTTTGGTTTCATAATATTAAATAGCATGTGAACTTGCTTGAAGGAACTACTGTATATGGGGCAAAGCCAAGTCATTGAGTGATTTGGTTTCACCTGTTAGACCCCTGGCAACCCTTACCCCCACAGTAAAAAACAAACAAAAAATGTTGAATGTAATGAAATGCCAATTTCTGGGTGAGCCTCAGTGGCTCCCTGAAACTACCGTCTCTGATGTGGGTAGCATCTACTAGGTGCCACCACTTGGGAAGTTCCTTGGCCTTCCAGAGACCCAGAGTCTGAACGTGGTCCCCTCAAAGAGGTGCAGGGAGCAGTGGCATTTATATATTGTTATTCATTTATGCCACCTCCAAGAAAAGCACCTCAGAAAGTCAGCAAGTCCAAGAAAACCACAGTTAGCTGCCTCCAAGACCTGCTAACTTGAAAATGCCCATAGAACTCCTCAAACTTTGTAAACAAAAGATCAAAATGTTATAAAAGTAGCGAATGCTTATTCGCCCTGTGGGAATTTTCCCAGCAGGAATTTACTTGTGTACTGTTAAATTATTAATAGTAATATAATTTAATATAATTAATTAAAACAGACTGTATACAGGGGTACCTCGGTTTAAGAGTAATCCATTCCTGGAGACAGCTCGTAATCCAAAAACTCGTAACCGAAGCTAATTTCCCCATAAGAAATAATGGGAAATGAATTAATCCATTTCTGACTTCCCAAAAACCTTACTTCAAACTAAATTTTATACCTAATTAATCTAAATCTGCACTACAAAAGTATGTTTCAAGTTTTTACTTACCCATGCTGATGACTGTTGTTGGCGTATGGAAGATGGTGAGGAGGGGGAGAGATGTTACTGTTTGGAAGGGGAAGTCCCCTTCCATTATAACATCAGGCAGTGAGGACTTCACTGGTGTGCACTCTCTGGCACATTTTGCCTGCATACCACTAGGACTTGCTTGTCTTACTAAGAATCTGTCTAATGATACAGTGGAACCTCTATTAACGAGTTTAATCCGTTCTGGCACCGAGCTCGTTACCTGGAAAACTCGTCTTTGGAAACAAATTTCCCCATTTAAAATAAAGGAAATAAATTTAATCCGTTCCACTCCCAAAAACATCCATACTTGTATGACATTTTTAATGTCAATATAATACTGCACATGTAATTATAAATGTTTTGTTGTACTGTTTTAACATTTACTTTACCTTATGAAGAGTCGTTGCTGGCTTGAGGGAGACGATGGGGAGGTGGGAAGGAGGAGAGGGGTTATGGTGTGGAAGGAGAATCCACCTCTGAGTCAGGTGGGCTCTCTCTTCTTGGGATTTTCACCCCACTGGGACCGGGTTGTGGTTCACTATCACTGGCTCTTCTTTTCTCTACTTTCGGAAAGAACTTTTCTATTGACAATTGCTTTTGTCTTTGTTTTAGGATGTCCCTAAAACGAGACAGTAAATTGTCATTAAACATGTTCACACAACGGGTTGTCACTGCTTGATCAGGGTGATGTTTTTCTAAGAATGCGGTCACCTTTTCAAACATTCCTAGCACTTCCCTGATCTCACTTGAAGAGGCAGCAGCATCCTCCCGTACCTCCTCCTCCCCTGATGAGAACTCTTGTGCCTCCTCTTGATTAATCTCCTTCTGAAGTTCCAGGAGTTCCTCAGTGGTCAGTTCCTCACTGTGCTCCTCCACTAACTCCTGCACATCAGCAGCATCCAACTCCAGACCCAAAGTTTGCCCCAGAGCAACAATATCATCCACTAGATGCACTTCCGGGTCTTCCACAGGTGCAGATGCAGATGCAGGTGCAGGACCGAAACCTTCAAAGTCTCGCTCAGGGACACCCTCAGGCCACAGGTTACGCCAAGCAGAGTTAAGGGTCCTCCTTGTCACTCCTTCCCAGGCCTTATCGATCAAACGTAAGGCACCCAGGATATTAAAGTGGTTCTTCCAGAATTCTTTGAGGGTCAGCCCTGTATTGTCGGTCACATCAACACACCTCTCCAACAAGGCCTTCATGTAGAGTTTCTTAAAGTTTGCAATGACTTTCTGGTCCATAGGTTGGAGGAGTGGAGTGGTATTGGGAGGAAGGAACTTGATGGTGATGAACTGATTTTCAGGATACAATTCATCTCGCATCTGTGGAGGATGTGCAGGAGCATTATCAAGCACAAGCAAGGCCTTGAGTGGCAACTGTTTCTCTTCAAGATATTTCCTCACTGAGGGGCCAAAAACATCATTGATCCATTCAGTGAAGAATATCCGTGTGACCCAGGATTTCTTATTGGACCTCCACATCACATTCAGTCGCGCCTTATACACTTTACATGCCTTGAACACGCGTGGATTTTCTGAGTGGTAGACCAGCAGCGGCTTGACCTTGCAATCGCCACTTGCATTGGCGCAGAGGACGAGAGTAAGCCGATCCTTCATCGGTTTGTGGCCAGGCAAAGATTGCTCCTCCTGTGTGATGTAGGTCCTCTTCGTCATTTTCTTCCAAAACAGGCCAGTCTCGTCACAATTAAAAACTTGTTGGGGCAAGAACTCCTTTTCAGCAACAAATTCCTGGAACTCTGGTACAAATTTCTCAGCAGCAGCTTTATCAGAGCTGGCAGCCTCCCCATGTCGAACAACACTGTGGATACCGCTTCTCTTCCTAAATTTCTCAAACCATCCACGGCTTGCCTTAAATATCTCCTCCTCTTCAGACGACGCACCTGGTGTCTTCCTGACAAGGTCCACATACAACTTCTTGGCCTTTGCACAGACAAGAGCTTCAGAGACACTATCGCCATGCAATTGCCTTTCATTCATCCAGACTAGCAGTAGCTTTTCAACCTCTTCTAGGATTTGTGGACGTTTCTTGTTAACCTTGGTAACTCCTTTAGCCACCTCAAGCGTCTTAAATTGTTCCTTCCTCTTCAGAATGGTACAAATCGTTGATGAGGTCCTGCCATACTCCCTGACGAGATCAACCACACGCACACCACGCTCGTGCTTTGCTATTATTTCCTTCTTCACTTCAACAGTAATTGTTGCTTTCTTCCCCTTGCCAACACTGTCTTTAGCAACCAGCTTCTTTGGCGACATCGTGCGTTACAAATTGCAGTCACCAAACCACAAAAACACAGAGAAAAGCGCAAATAAATCCAGAGGGATGCTTGTCGTGTGAGATACAACAACAACACTGGCGTCGGAGGCGTCCGAGAATTTGCGAGAACCCGCGAGACGCTAGGAAGCGCCATGTGGTTTCACTCGTTAATAGAGACGAGCTCGTCAATAGAGACAAATTTGCTGCGAGTGGCTTGCTCGTTACTGGAAAAACTCGTTAATAGAGCCACTCGTTAATAGAGGTTCCACTGTACTTGTTTTTCCCTACATTTTAACACTTGTCTGTAGTAAGACATCACATTGTCATTTAAAAGGTCAATGCAATGGCCTGCTATAGCTTTATCTGGGTGAGTTTTTTCAACAAAACTTTGCAGTTCTTCCCATACTTCACACATTTTCTTAACCACCGTGCTGCGTGGAGTTTTTTGTGAAATTCCCCCGGTGCGTATGAAATAAAATGTTCCCCCCAAATTTTTTTTTCTTCGTAAAATGATAAATTCCCTTCCCTGAACATGTCTATGTAAAAGTAAATACCAAATTCCACTTACGTTGGCTGTGGGGACGTGCACAAGGTATGCTATGACGTTATCAGGACCTGGTCGCCCGTGCGTGAATCGCCCAGACACGGTCGCGCAGGCCATTCAAGCACCGGGTGTTGCCACAAATATATTTTCAATTATTTGTTTTATATATTTCCAATGCAATTTTATTTGTTTTTTTTAGCGTATATGATGCATATTTGTGTCCTTTACAATATGTATACAGTAGAACGTTCATAATGTTCCATGGAACTGTGATACATGTGTCAGTAATGTGTCCACAATAAATGTTTATTGTTGCAATATTACCTGTTAAAATTTCACTAAAATTACAATATGTACAGTTTCACACACTATTTACGCAGTAACACACTGTATTACACACTCAGTACTTCAGAAGTGAGTAATAATCAGTGAAATAGTCCATGATACACAGCGCGACTTCGCTCACAGTGCACCAGATACAGATAAATATTCGCTTCCTGTTTCTTCATTCTGTGTGCTTGCAAATAACGCACTCACATACACCCTTGACTTTAGTACTTGTAGGTTGTATGTAGCCAAGCTTGTAAAGCATAAGGTAGTATTGAAAACATTATAGGAAAAGATCAATTTGTAAGTTAAGTCTTGAAATGATCGCTTTGTATGGTCCCACACAGGAAGAGATTCAGCTTACCTCAAGAGTGTCCGTCAGTCAGAAAGAAATTCAGCTAGCCTCATAGAGTGTCCGTCAGTTAGGAAGAGATTCAGGTATTCTTGAAAATATCTATGGAAAACACCACCATGGAAGCCGCTAACACTGTTCATCTATGCTGTTTGTATCAGATGCATCATCACTGAACACAGAAAATGATTAATCTACAGTATGTATCATCTAAATAAATTGTAGATAGCATAGGATTGCAAGGGTGACGCTCAGAGCTACAACTGGATACGCTTGCTGTATCCTGTATCGTCCTCATAGGTGCTGTATCACTTGCATCCGACCTTTGTGTTAGGTCCTTATTGCACCTAGCTTCATCAATATTATGACCCTTATGTTCTTCAAACAATAAGGTTTGAATTTCACCGACAGCGCATTATCTTTCAACACCGCGTCGGACAGGTGTTTGGGAGCCAGAGGTGTGTGCGCCACCCATGGTTGCTCATTCAATTCTAACCCAGCCAGCAGCCCTAGGGCATTCTGGGAATTTTTTCCAAGATGGCTGCCTCTGAATGGAGGTCCTAAGAGTCCATTTCGTACACAACCAACCTCATACACATTTAGAATTGGTGCCGAAAAATCAAAAAGAGTTTTCTCGGTTGGCGCAGTTTCCTGCCAACCGAGAATACTCAGTTGGCGCAGTTAAGTGGCTAATGAAGAAGGGACATCCTCTACTCACAACTATTTTCTTAGGTTGAACCTTGCCACTGGCTTTCTTGGGACTCATGGTGAGATATATAATAACAACATTTATGCTCAAATGGCCAAAAATCCGACAAAAAAATTGTGAATCCTTGTGAAAAATTCAGGCGGGATAGTCACTGGGCGCGAGGCACTAGTAAACTGAGGTGCGATCGCCATGCCACCACGCGCTAGTCAGCCTGTACGCGTATCAACACCCTCGTCTTCCAAGCAACCCTCGTATTCCGATGCAAATTTTCTGAGCAAATCCTGCTCGTATTCTGAAAAATTCGTATACAGGAACACTCATATTCCGAGGTACCACTGTATTTGTAAAGTGGACTGTATTTTATTAATTTGTCTTGCTGGGTGTTATCCGATTCACAAATTTGGGGAGTATATGTACGTAGCCTATCACATCAAGGATGGATAATGGTAATATATTACAAATACTAGTTATACTACTAAATGGGTTAGTAAATACAATTATTTCTTAGCTCCAGAGTTGGTATAGCCTAGTAATAAGCACTGGGAATTCTTCAGTCACATGCAGGGAACCTTGTTGGTTGGAACACTTATAGACCCGTATCATTAACCACTGCACTGCGCAACACTCATTGAGGCTCTCAGTGGGTGGTGCGCAACGAGCCTTGCGACTCTCATAGGTATAGCATAGCATTCAAAACTCCCGTGGCTGTACAGGGTTCACATCAGCTTCCTCAGGGATCTTGTAAACAGATGCCATTTTTTTTTAATTGTGGGCAACATTCTCAGGTGTAAGAGCCTTAGTACTAAGTGAGCAACCAAGGCTGGCACATGCAGCTGTTCAGCTTGTGACCACAGCATCGCCAAAAATTGTCAAAATATATATGTAACTAGTATTATTTAGCCATGATAGTATTACAGAAGAGCCTGACTGTGATAAAGACTTTGTTTAATGTTCAGATATCAGTGAATCAATGCTGTTCAAGATGTTCACAACACTTGCAACAGCACACTGCCATAATTTTGTCCATCTAAGAATCTTCAAATGACTTCTCATGTCCCATTTACAAAATAAACTTGTGGAAAATTATTTATTTACAGGATTTAGTGACCAGGATTTTGATAATAGCAGGATTGTGGTGAGAATTAAAGATGTGCGTAGTATTATGGGAGGAGTAATCGTGGTGAGGAGTTAGAGAGGGAGGCAACGTTGTCTGCTGGATGCTGTGTGACTTGTCATGAAGTGTTTTGTTGCCACTATGTTGTTTGGACACCTTACCAGCTTAGTTGTGCAGTTATGGTGAATAAAACATGTAGATACATATATACAATGTGTGTATATAGTGTATTAAAACCACAAACAGTATTGTGGGAGGAGTAATGTTGGAGAGTTAAGTTTTGATGGAGTGAGGGACAGCTGGCTGGGTGTGGCAGCTCACTCTTGTTTTTTTGGCTCATCATACCAACTTAGTGGTTCGTTATGGTGAACACATATGTAGTGTGTGTATATACAGTGTGTGTGTGTGTGTGTGTGTGTGTATATAGTGTAATAAGAGCAAAAACACCGTTTGATTGAGCATAGGATATAATATATTTGTCACATATATGAACCCCATAATTTTGAGCATAGCAATGTTCGTCACATTGAGCTATAAATTCCACAAGTTACACACTTTTGAATAATATTACAGTAAAAAACCAGAGAAGAAATGAATGAGAAACATCAAAATAATTGTGAAACATAATATTCGCAGCAACTGCCGCCCCATGGGGTGGCAGTTGTATGTCACATACAATATTTTCTGAGGGAAGCCCCTTCGGCTCCCTGGAGCTTATCGGGCCAGTGTATGTTATATTAGACCGGGACATTAGCTATGGAGTTCAGACCTACCAGGGACCATGAGCTAGAACCTGGCCCCTTCAGAGAGGTTTCAGGGTGCAATGGCCCTGGAAAACCCTCCATGTGGTTAGAGTTTTTCCTTATCTGCCATTGGGTTAGGCACCCAGAAAGGTAGGCATAACAAAACAAACCCCACATGGTAAGAAACTAACAACAAAGACCGAACTGAGAGGTAGAACTCCCTACAATCCCAAGGAAACAAGCAATCAGGCAAACGTAAACTTACTGCCGCGCTGCTTGTCCGCGCAGCCCTCCCCTCCCCGCGCCGGCTGCACAGCACTCCAGTTCGTACGCTAATGGAGGACAGATGCTTCTCTGGTCTCTGTTTCCTAGGCGATGTTTGCCCTCATGGCGCTCACTGCCGTGTTTTGTGTTGTGTGGTGGCCAGGTGTTCCTCATCAGTACCGGGGCTACATGAGCTTAGGGGCTTCCTTCCCTAAGCACCCTGTGAGTACTGCCCCTTGCTACTATACACAAAAGTTGCCCAGTAGCAGGATTTCACAAGATCATAATTGGTTGGCTCTTTTTTTAGTGGAGTTTGTCTATAGTAATCAAGTGTTATAAAGTGCAACACACAGCACTGGAAGAAGTACAGTGGGGCCTCGACTTACGATGGTAATCCATCCCCAGAGACGAATCGTAAGTCGAAATATCGTTAGTCGAAGCGATTTTTACCATAAGAAATAAAGGGAATTGAATTAATCCGTTCCCCACCCTCCAAAATATTAACTTACAAATACATTTTATACTGAATACAATGCTTTTTTCTAACTACAATACAGTACATGTTTATCTTACCTTGATGGAGGACTCATGATGGCGTGTGGAAGATGGTGAGGAGGGGGGAGGAGGAGAGGTATTACTGTTTGGAAGAGGAGTGCCCTTCCATTATAACATCAGGCAGTGATGACTTCTCTGGGGTACGCTCTCTGTTACGTTTTGCCTGCATACCACTAGGACCTGGTTGTGATTCACTGCTTGTTTGTCTCACTAAAAACCTTTCCAGAGATTTTTGTTTTTCCATATGTTTTAATTTTTGTCTGTAGTGAGGCATCACAATGTCATTAAAAAGGTTAAGGCAACAGCCTACTGCACCATGATTTGGGTGAGTCGTTTCAGCAAAAGTTTGCAATTCTTCCCATGCTGCACACATTTTCTTAATTAATGAGGAAGGGACATTCTGTACTGTCTCCTCCTCCCCTGAAGAAATTTCCTCAGCTGTCTCTTGTTGCTACTCCTTGTGAAGCTCTTCAGTGGTCAGTTCTTTGCTGTGTTCCTCCACCAGCTCGCAACACACAACACTCAGAACACTATGAATGCCACTTCTTTTCTGGGGGGGAGCTCATATCAGCCCCTGGGAAAGCCCCTCCCCGGAGCTTTTCCAGGCTTATATGCTAATGTCAGACTTTGGCATCAGTCATGTGTATGGAGTTCTTAGGCCTATCGGGGACCACGGCCAGAACCGGGCCCCCCTCAGAGAGGCAAGGGGAGCAATGGCCTATAGAAACCCCCGTGTGGTTGGAAGCATTCTATGTCTGCCATCGACCGGAACAGGCACCCAGAAAGGTAAGCGCCTCAAAACAAACCCCTATTCTGGTTAAAATTGCTACCAAAAGCCGAACTAGTGGATAGAACTCCCCAACAGAAAACAAGCAAACTAGTGTGATGTCACACGTCGCCGCGCCACTGTCTGCGCAGCTTCTCCCCTCCTCGGGAGGGGAAAAGGGGGGAGCCCCAGACCCAACATGCTGGCTACCCCACACCTCAGTTCTTGAGGTTGATGCTATAGGCGAAGGTCATGTGCTCTGCCTCCGGTGTCGCTACAGCACTGTGCTTTGTGTGTGGTGTTTGTTTTTGTGGGTGTGAGAGCCAGGAGTTATCTTCAGTACTTGGGCTGCATGCACCTAGGGCTTACCTTCCCTAGGTGCCCTGTAAGTACTGCCCTTGGGGCTTGGGGCCACCTTCCACAGGCTCCTCGGGGTCTGCCTCTGCTGATCCGTTTTACCTTTTCGTTTTTTCGGCCACCTGTTGTGCTCTTGGGTGTTCTGTTCTCCCTTGTTACTGGCAGGTAAGAGGCAGTTTGCACTGGTAGGGCAAACTAGCCGGCACTAGTGGCCGGCTCTGTTCCTTGGGGTTTGCTGTCCTCTTGCGGGGTTTTGTTTTTCTTTTTCTTTTTGCCTGGTGGGGGGTTCTGCCCTATTATTCCACTAGTTTTTGCCCTTCCAAGGGTCTCCTCGGTGGCTCCCCCTGCTAGGTCCCCGTGAGTGAACACGTCCCTGGGGTACAGCTATAGAAGTTCGCTTGGTAGTTTTGGGCGCCGGTTAGCAGCGCCCTGCCTGGGACTACCTGAGCGCGAGTCCTCTTAAAGTAAACGCTCAGGACCCTGGGAGGCGTGTGGGTCCCACGGACCCACACGCCCTAGGGGGTGTGTGGGTCCGATGGATGTGACCCCGGAGTCCCCGCTCGCTGTGTGCGAGTTTGAGGGTTACTCGGTCCCCTTGTCTCAGGGTGACCCTCATTGTTTTTGCCTCTGCCACGCTGCCTGTTGGGTCGGTGATACTTTCGACCCTTAGTCCTGTGAGTGTTGCTGCTTGCTTGTGACTCAATTTACCCAATCCTCTGATGATTCTATTCGGGTACAGGCGGCTCGTGCATTGCAGTCTAGGTTTCGTCTGTTGCAACGCGCTCGGTTGGTTGCTCACCCGGATGCCCCGGGGCTGCCCCGTTTGCTTTTTGAGACCCGGACTTGGGGGTGGGGGTCGCTTCGATCCTGGTTCAATCCGCACCTCCTCGTCCTTCCCCTTCTGTTCGTTCTGGTCCTCCCCCAGCTTCCGGCCCTGAAGCATCTGAGGGTTTCGAGGTCGAAGCAGGGGTTACTTGATCTCGAGACTTGGGCAGCCTCGGGGGGTGCCCCTTCCGGAGGGGCGGCAGAGGCATTCAAGTCTTGTCTCCCGGCCGAAGCTTCTGGGTCTGTCCAGTGGGCCCCCCTTCCTCCAGCTTCTATGGCTGCTCCATCCTTGTCTTGTGGGGTTGGGGCTTGGGGAGAGGACTCGGCCCCGGGTCCTGTGGTGAAGGACCTCGAGGCTGGGGAGGGGCTGACTTGGGGGCCTTGGGGCCCCGCTGGACCCCGCCGGGGTTTTTCTTCCCTCTGAGCGGGGCTTATTGTTACAAGGTGTGGGGTTTTCTTTTCCCCCCTCTGCGTACAAGTTAGATTTGGTGTCGGCCCCTCCCCGGGTTCCGTTCCGTGTTCCCCCGGGTACGTTGGTTCCGTCTTTCCGGAGGTTTTCGGCTTATCGCATCCAACCTGGTGTGGTGCGGGCGGCCTTTGCAGCTTACCTCCTGCGTGACCCAGATTATGCCTCGGAAATGGATCCGTCCGAGTTCAGATTTGG
Source organism: Procambarus clarkii (assembly GCF_040958095.1). Classification (NCBI taxonomy): domain Eukaryota; kingdom Metazoa; phylum Arthropoda; class Malacostraca; order Decapoda; family Cambaridae; genus Procambarus; species Procambarus clarkii. The sequence continues at coordinate 12,182,400 of NC_091227.1, read as the reverse complement.
GACTTCGTTCCCATTCTGGCTCCGTTACGAGGTTTCGGAGTCTTCCTGGCTAGCGGACTGCCCCTTGTTTGTTCTGGATTCCTGGCATTCCTTCTGTCGTTCCCGCACACTGGAGTGGCGGGAAGCTTCCACGGTGCTTCAGGTTTTCCTGGGGGGCGATCTTGAGTACCTGAATAAGTGCTTGTTTGCCTTTGCCCTTCCCCGCGATGTGGGCGTTATTCAGTGCCATGTGCAGGTTCCCACCCTTTCGGTGGCGCTCATAGCAGAGGACTTGCGCGCCCGGGGCCTTTTGGCTTCGGCCTTGCGGTTCTTTTCCCTCCTGGAGCTGTCCTCGGATTGGCTCGTGGAGGATGTGAGGACGCCTGGGTTCGTCCCGGGGTTTGGCGCCTTGTCCTCGGCAGCGCGTTCGTCGGCTGCCTTGTTGAAGCTGTTCATGCCAATTTTGCGGGATGCGGTTTTCCTGTTTTATGCTTTCCATCTCGCGTGTCGGCAGATGGTGCTGGGTTCCTCCGTGGAATCTGCTTGGGCTCTGGCTCTTAGGCATTCTTCGCCTTTTTGTCCTCTTCTGTTTGAGGAGTCGGCCTTGGCGCAGTTTATTCAGGCTGTGTCGTCGGCTTGTCGTCCGATGTCGGACTTGTAGGTTTTCTGAGGGTCCCGGGGTGGGTCTTCCCGGAAGGGTCGTGCCAGGGCTCGGGGTTTCTCTCGTTGTGGTAGGCCACTGGTGTCAGGTTGGGGTTCGGCTCCTACTCCGGACCCTCCCTCGTCTGGTCAGTGCGGTGTTCACTCTGTGCGGGGTTCTGGGTCTCGTAAGGGTCGCCGACCCTTTTGAGGTTTGTCCCGTTGACGGGGCAATGGGGGGCGGCTTGCGCTGTTCGCCCACGCCTGGTCCCAGGATTCGTGGGCCTTTCGGGTTGTGTCTGTCGGCCTGCGGTGGCGTTGGATGGCCCCCCTCCCTTAGGGTAGTCGGGGCTGACAGGGTAGGTTTCTTCCCCTGCGCTATGTCGGGTCGTCTTGGAGTGGGTTCGCTTGGGTGTCGTCGAAACGATGTCGTCCCTCAGATGGGTTTCCCGTCTGTTTCCGGTTCTGAAACGGGACTGCACGGACCTGCGGTTCATTCTGGACTTGTCCCGTCTGAACCCCTGGGTTCATTTCCCCTCCTTTCGGATGACTACGCTGTCTCAGGTTCGGCTCCTTTTGGAGCCGGGCACTTGGATGGTGTCCCTGGACCTCCGGGACGCTTATTGGCATGTCCCGATTCATCCACGGTTCAGGGACTGGCTCGGTTTTGTTGTGGGGTGACTGAGTTACCGCTTTCGTTGTTTCCGGTTTGGGTTGAACCTGGCACCTCGCGTGTTCACGCGCCTTACACGGGTTGTGGTGGCCCGTTTGCGTCTCCTTGGCGTTCAGGTGTTGGCCTACTATCGACGACTGGCTGGTTTGGGCTCCCAGCCAGTCAGCTTGCTTGCTAGCCAGGGATTTGTTTTTTTCCCAGCTCACCGGGTTCGGGTTCTTGGTGAACTGGAGGAAGTCCCATCTGGTCCCCTCTCAGGTTCGGACCTGGCTGGGTCTCGTTTGGGACTCTTGGACCGCCTCCTTGTCTCTCCCTCCGGAGTCTCTCCTGCGGCTGCTGTCCCGCCTTCGTCTGTTTCTGGTGGGGCCTCGGGTCACCCGGCGGTTGCTCGAGGGGCTGTGCGGGAGCCTGAACTTCGCGATGGTGGTCTACCCGCCGGGTCGGATTTGGCTTCGTCGGCTGTTCTGGTTCCTTCGGGGTCACAACTTCCGTCTCTTTCGCGATCGCAGGGTTCGACCCCCGGGGGCCTTGCGTTGGTTGCTGCATCACCAGCTTCCTCTTCGGGTTTTTCGGGGTTCTGTGCCGTGGCGCCTACCCGAGTCCTCGCTCGATGTGTACACGGATGCGTCATCTCTCGGCTGGGGCTTTGTGACCAGTGCTCACCAGGCCGGTCAGGGGCGTTGGGGTACGTCCTTCCGTTGAGCTCACAGCACTGTGCGGGAGTTCGCGGCAGTGTGGTTTGCTCTTTGGAGGATTCGGGTGGCCCGCGGATCGACGATTCGGCTCCATTCGGACTGCTCCCCGGTGGTTCATTGCCTGAACCGTGGGGGTTCGATGCGGTCCTTGTCTCTTTGGGGTTGGTTGCTTTGGGTGACTCGTCTGCTGAGTTCTCGGGGTTTGGCTCTCCTGGTGGTTCACATACAGGAAGTGTCCAACGTCTTGGCCGACGCCCTGTCTCGCTTCGTTCCCCTCTCCACGGAGTGGACGGTCGATGACGAGTCCTTCCATTGACTTTGCCAGACGTTCGGGCGCCCCGAGGTGGACTTCTTCGCGTCGGCGTGGTCGCTGCGTCTTCCCATGTACTGTATGTGGCGCCCTTCCCGGATCGTGAGGCCATCGGGGTCGATGCCTTTCGGCTAGACTAGTCGAGGTAGGGGTTCCTGTACCTCTTTCCCCCAGTTCGGCTGTTGCTCCAGGTCCTGACTCGCTTGGAGACTTACCAGGGAAGAGTTGTCCTTCTGGCCCCTTGGTGGCCGGCCCAGCCTTGGTTTCAGGCGCTGCTTGCTCGGTGTCCGAACCCGAGGGTTTTCCCACGGTTCCGCCTCTTTCAGCAGATCGGGCCGGTACGTCATGTGGCTGGTTCGATCTTCTCCTCGAGTCTTCGCTTATGGTTTTTTTTACTCGAGTTTATCATCATCTCTATGGTGATCAGGTGGCCTCCTTGTTGGTGTCCCACCTGAGGGCTTCTTCTCGGCGGCAGTATGAAGTTTCCTGGCGGTCCTTCTGTTTCTTTTTGTGTCTTCGTCGTGTTAGTTCCTTGTCTGTTTGGGTGGTCTTGTCCTTCCTCTCTTGGTTGTTTCAGGACCATCATCTTAGGCCTAACACTGTCGCCTCGTATCGTGCGGCACTGGCAGAGCCGCTTCAGCTTGCCTTCGGTATCGATGTTGCGTCTGCGCCGTTTCGCAAGCTGTCTCGTGCGTTGTTTCACCTCTGGCCTGCTCATGCGCCGCCTGAGCAGTCCTGGTCTTTGGACAGAGTGCTCGCTTTCCTTTCGTCTCCTCGTTTCGTTGTGGCCCCTTCGGTCCGGGATTGTTTTTCCAAGGCTCTTTTCTTGTTGGCATTGGCCTCTGGGGGTCGGGTAGGGGAGCTTCATGCTCTCCTCCGGCGTAGGGGTTTGTGCTCTTTTGGTCGTGGAGATTGTTTTGTTCGCTTGCAGCCGTCTCCTTCTTTTCTGGCGAAGAATGAGACTGCCTCCTGGATAAGTCCCTATTTTTCCTTATCATTGGGTAGTTAGCTCCGGGGAGCCGATGGGGCTTCCCCCAGAAAACCAGCGTTGAATGTAATGAAATGCCATTTTCTGGGTGAGTCCCAGAGGCTTCCCAGCAGTGGTGTTTTTCACATTTTTTGACATCCAGCCTAAGAACTGTAGGTTGGATCGCCGGCACAAGGGTCTGGGGCTCCACCATTCCCCCCTCCCATGTTGCGCAGACGGCGGCGTGGCAACATGATGACATCATGCTCGTTTGCTAATTTTAGTTTGGGGAGTTCTTTCCACTCGTTCGGCTTTCGGTAGCAATAGTTTCACCAGAATAAGGGTTTGTTTTGGGGCGCCTACCTTTCTGGGTGCCTGTCCTAGTCGATGGCAGACATAGATTGCTCCCAACCACAAGGAGGGTTTCAATAGGCCATTGCTCCTCGTGCCTCTCTGAGGGGGCCCTGGTTCTGGCTCGTGGTCCCTGGTAGGCTAGAACTCCATGCACATTGACTGATGCTAGAAAGTTATACATATCCATTCAGCCTTGATAGCTCCTTGGAGCCTCCGGGACTCACCCAGAAAATGGCGTTTCATTACATTCAACGCTGTTTTTTTTTTCTTTCCTGGAGGTGGCAAGTACTGTATGATCAAACTTTATATTTAAAGTTTTCTTAGGCCATCACTCCCTGCATCTCTTCTGAGAAGATCAGGTCTCAGGTAGGCCAGTAGAACTCCGCGACTGATGGCACCTGATAGTATGGCACTGATCAGTGTATTATAACTTCAGGTTGCCTTTGGGGCTCTCCCAGAAATTTGCATTTCATTACATTAAACGCTGTTTTTTTCCATGCAGTGCTTATATAACATAATCTTTTCAGAATGGTGGGTTCCTTCAACTACAGACTCCAGACAAACTCCAGGCACACATTTACAGCAGCGTTGTGTCAGCCAAGGAGAGCTCTGCTGTGAGTGCAGCTCCAGGACTGGTCAGTACCTGTGTCTGCAGCTCAACTATAAGCTTTATTTTACAGTGAAACCTCGGTCTATGAATGACCTGAAGTACAAATTTTTCAGTGTACAAAGTCAATTTCATTGAGTTCAGTATCCACTAAATTTAATTTACGACCTATATGGGCTACAGTATACCTAAGTCGTTAAATTTTGGGCCCGGCTATTATCCAGAGGGCTTGAAATGTCAAACATTTTAGTCATACTGTACAGTGCAACCTTGATTCAACACACTATATGGGACCAACCCCAGTGTGTTGGAGCGTTGGATTCGTTGCAAGAGGTGTTCAGGTGTTTGCGTCAGTGTCTTTTTTTCTTGTACACAATAAAAATGCATTATCATATTACATATTGTACCTATATATTACTACTCTACTAAAAATACTTTATTGCAATTGCTATTTATCTTATTGTTGGAGTTATGTCCATCTTGAAGACTCATTGAGTTGTGAATGCTGTACAGTAAATACGTACTGTACTGTATTATGCCGTTAGCACTGTGTTGATTAAGTAGTTCTGTTGTATGTTGAGTACTACAATACAGTTTATGAAAACTATTGTACACTAAAATTACTGCAACTTTAATTTCAACACTATGTACACTTAAATTTAACACTTGTTTTAACTGTTCACACCACACAAGATTTTTTAGATGTTTGCATCAGCTTTGCTGGTGCTCGCTGCTGCTGTGTTGGCTTCAACTGCTTCTGTGCTGGTGCTGAGTATGGCTGTGCTGGTGCTGGGTACGGCTGTGCTGGTTGATTTTCTGCTACTAGTTCGTGAAAAATATCGACTCATTTTCGTTTGTTTCATTCCTTTTGTCATGTCCTTGAGACAAATATCTTTCATCATCCTTAGGTGTTGATAAAAGCCTGGTAGCTCTTGATTGTCAGTTTGTGAAACAATATCAAGGAGTTTTTCAACATGGAACAATGCATCAGCACACACAGCAGATTGTAACCTGCTATCATGCTCATCCTCATCTTCCTCTCCATCGTCGTCAACAGTGCCAGTAACATTTTGGATAATCTCATCATCTGCTAAATGACCAATAGGTGGATCGACTGCATCAGTATCTAACCACTCCTCCACATCGTTCAGCGTCAACTCTACCTCACCAACAACACACAGTTCTTGATAAATATCATTTGAAAATCCTTCAAAATCCATTTCTTTCTCAGTCACTTCATCAACATGATTAAGCAACAGGAGTTTTTCCAACAATTTCTTAACCCTTAGACCGCACAATACATATATATAGTTGATGTGAGTAACTTTACCGATACCTCGTAATACATCAATAGCTGATTTAGTGTCTAGCGCTAGATTTTAAACTCTCCGCATGGGATAGGGGCAGCTATAGTCCAGCCACGACCGATAGTTAAAAGACACCACCTAGAAAAAAAATCGTGGTCAACATTCCTGGGTGTGAGAGCCTCGGTACTGAGCGAGCCACCAAGGTTGGCACACGCAGCATAAGCTCACAGCACTGCTGTTCAGCTTGTGACCACAGTATCACCTAAAAATGTCAAAATATATGTGTACATGCCATTATTTAGCGATGATAGTACAGTGGGGCCTCAATTTACGATGGCAATCCGTTCCCAGAGACGTATCGTAAGTCGAAGCGATTTTTCCCATAAGAAATAAAGGGAATTGAATTAATCTGTTCGCCACCCTCCAAAATATTAACACTTTCGCGCTCTCGGCGCTCAAAAAAAAACAATACCCCAGATGCTTTCGGCACTTCGCGCACCTACGCGGTAAGACCGAAAAGTGTACACTCTTTTGACTGTCCTGACAATAATTGAAGGCGCACGTATTTAAATTTGGTATCACTGTGTTCGCAATGAAATTGTCTATAAGAGCATACCTATAAAATGCCGCCCAAGCATAAGGAGTATCAACACCAAATAAAAAACTATGCAGATCACTCGCCGAGAGCGCCAAACAGCAACAAAATGTTTCCACTCTCTTAATGGTTGCGAAGCCTACAGTTGTCCTACATCGCTAATTTTGGTATCATTGGAATCACAATAAAATTCTCTACACGGACATATGCATATGAATGTTTAATATAGGTAATTGCCCACCCGCAAGAGTGTGTGAAGTGGAGAGTAGTTAGCCGCGAGCGCACTGGCGAAAACACAGGGGGGAAATCATGCTTGGAAAGTTTATACGTTTCCTGACCCTACTTTTCTATGTACGTATTTCTTTTTTATACCAATGTGTTCGCAATAAAATTTTCTATAAGATGAACTGTATAACATTTGTACAAAGCATGTGTAAGAGAAGCGCCAAATATAGAACCACGTCGCTCAGTATGCGTTCGCGGCAGAAACGAACGCATTGTTTTCGTTCGTTTGATGTTTGTCATGTTTATACTTGTTGAAACATTTTATAATTTGTATGACAGTGATCGCAGTAAAATTCCCTACACAGACATATACATAACACATACAAATATTTCCCACGTGTTGGATATATCAACGGCTAAAGGGAACCCACTGCCACACGCTCGCCACACCCCCAAACATACTTTGTGTATTTTTTTTTTACTCATAGAAGTTTATGAGATATAATATTCATTCTGGTACCAAAACATTCTCAAATAAATTCCCTACAAAACAAAAGTATCCCCATCCAGTTCGGTTAAAAAATGGAATTTATAGAAATATTTTTTCGATGGACGAGAAAACTCGGCTGTTATGCGGAATCGTAAGAGAAAACGGCGACGAGTTATCTCTAATCTAAAGCGCGAAAGTGTTAATTTACAAATACATTTTATACTGAATAAATTTTTTTTCTCTACAATACAGTACATATGTTTATCTTGCCTTTATGGAGGTATGATGCCTATACCTTTATGTCCTTGATGGTGTATGAAAGATGGTGATGAGGGGGGGAGGAGGAGCAGTGTTACTGTTTGGAAGGGGAGTCCCCTTCCATTATCACATCAGGCAGTGATGTTTTCTCTGGGGTACACTCTCTCCTACGTTTTGCCTGCATACCACTAGGACCTGGTTGTGGTTCACTGCTTGTTTGTCTCACTAAAAATTTGCCTAGAGACACTTGTTTTTCCCTTTGTTTTAACATTTGTCTGTAGTGATGCATCACAGTGTCATTGAAAAGGTTAAGGCAGTGGCCTACTGCAGCTTGATTTAGATGAGTCATTTCAGCAAAAGTTTGCAGTTCTTCCCATGCTGCACACATTTTCTTAATTTTTGAGGAAGGTAAATTCTGTACTGCCTCCTCCTCCCCTGAAGAAATTTCCTCAGCTACCTCTTGTTGCTGCTCCTTTTGAGGGGCCTGGGGTTCTTCAGTGGTCAGTTCTTCACTGTGTTCCTCCACCAACGCCTCAGTATCAGCACCATCCAACTCCAAGCCCAATTGCCGGCCCAGAGAAACAATTTCCTCAACTAGAGGCACTTCAGGTTCAGGCTCAAACCCTTCAAAGTCTCGTTCTGCAACACATTCAGGCCACAATTTTCTCTAACCAGAGATCATGATTCTTACAGTCACTTCTTGCCAGGCTTTGTCTACAAGTTTTAAAACACTACAAATGTTAAAATGTTATTTCCAGAATTCTTTGAGGGTGAGTTGTGTGGCATCCGTCACTTCGACACATCTCCGAAAAAGTGCCTTTTCATAAAGTTTCTTAAAATTGGCAATGATTTTCTGGTCCATAGGCTGAAGTAGAGGAGTGGTGTTGGGAGGAAGGAACTTTACTGTAACAAAACTAAATTCCTCCATCAATGAAACCTCCAAGCTTGGAGGATAGGCAGGAGCATTATTGAGGAGAAACAGGGCCTTGAGCAGGGCCTCTTATTACCTGAACTCACCATACGAGCTTAGATGTACAGTTATGGTGAACAAAACATGTAGATACTTATATTTAACGTCTGTGAATAGTGAATAAAAGCAAAAACAGTATGGTGGGAGGAGTATGTTGGTGAGTGAGGAGGTGAGGGAGGGTGGGCAGCCAGTAGCTGGTATGTGTTGGCCACTCTTTGTTGCTTTTTGACTCACAATACCAACTTAGTGGTTCATTATGATGAACAAAACATGCAGATACATATATATATATATATATATATAACATTTGTATATAATGTAATAACAACAAAATTATTTGTTTATTGTTTTATGAACATAATAATTGAATCACTAATATGCACACATTAATTTTGAGTACAGCGATGGTTCACACATATTATATAAATATATCACAATACACACTATTGAATAATATTACTGCAAAAAAAAAAAAAAAAAAAAAATCAGAGACATTGAAATATTTAGGTACTGTATTATTTGTGGGTCGTAATAATATTAATATGTTGTTGTGGGTCGATAGATTGTCTCTTCCGGACAACCCACCAAACCAAAACCTCTGTAGAGTGCTTACACTTTTATCAGATCACCCTGTGCACTCCTGGCACTTGGAGAGGGGCTCAGCGTCACATGTTTAGGGGATGCGGCTCCAACACTAGCCTCGTTGTCACGTGCACACACCCGCTTGAGCCACTGTGACTCCTCACTCTCTCCTTGATTGGTATGAACTCCTCAATCCTCCTTTTCTAAATTATTATTCTGTACTACCCTGTCCACAGCTTTGGTTCTTTCTCTCTCTCTCTCTTTTCTGCTTTATGGGAAGCCTCACCAGGACAAGGGCAAACACCTGTTACCTACACAGATTTAATAACAACACAGAACATATACAAAGCATTCACATACAATATAAGTATATAAACGTCAATACCTTATGATGGTACTGGACTGCAACCAGATATAGTGTAATTACCTAAGTAATTACCTTACACTTAGGTAATTACTTAGGTAATTACACTATATCTGGTTGCAGTCCAATACTATCATGACTATTAGTTACTTATACCTAGTGGCAGCCCAACTCCTGGCTTGCCACTTACGCTACCAACCTCATCTAGTGGGTTAAATTTTACAAGATAAATACGGTACTATCAGCCTTAGAACATGTGTGTGTGTAATTACCTAAGTGTAGTTACAGGATGAGAGCTACGCTCGTGGTGTCCCGTCTTCCCAGCACTCTTTGTCATATAACGCTTTGAAACTACTGACGGTCTTGGCCTCCACCACCTTCTCACCTAACTTGTTCCAACCGTCTACCACTCTGTTTGCGAAAGTGAATTTTCTTATATTTCTTCGGCATCTGTGTTTAGCTAGTTTATATCTATGACCTCTTGTTCTTAAAGTTCCAGGTCTCAGGAAATCTTCCCTATCGATTTTATCAATTCCTGTTACTATTTTGTATGTTGTGATCATATCACCTCTTTTTCTTCTGTCTTCCAGTTTTGGCATATTTGTGCCAAAGGTGTGCCAATCCTTTTGACAACCCAAAATTAACGGAATACGACTCACTCCTAAAGACAATAACTATGAAAGTGTTAAACCTCTCCCTGCAAGATGACCAGTGGGACCAAGCAACGCTCCCGGTTAGACTCGGGGGTATAGGTATTCGCAAGGCGACACAGCATTGTCGGCATTCTTATCCTCGACCAGTGCTACAAGTGAATTAGTGAAGGAAATACTACCAGAATACCTAAGGAACTCCATTGGGATTCGTGATCCCAAATTTGTGGAAGGAGCTGGTCAGTGGGACACTCTTGCCAATTCACACACCCGACCAACTTTTCCAAACGACGGTAAACAGGCCAAATGGGATAGCCCCATAGTGGAGAACATTGCCAAAGCATTGCTGGACACAGCTTCTCAGAAGGACAGAGCGCGTCTCTAGCTGTGCAAGCCCTCCATGCTTGGGACTTCCTGTTGGCAGTCCCTAATTCTGCCTTGGGCACCTGCCTGGACCATCGGGCCCTAAGTATTGGTGTTGCTCTGCGCCTTGCCGCCCCTATCTCCACCGAACACCTGTGTGTTTGCGGCCATGCACGGGCAGACCAATATGGCAGCCATGGTCTCATCTGTCGTAAGACACAGGGAAAGATTGCCAGACACGAAGCAGTCAATGACATCATCAAGAGAACTTTGGCTACAGCTGGGTGTCCAGTACAAAGGGAACCCCAGTTGTGCAAACCTGACAACAGCCAAAAATGCCCAGATGGAGTCACGCTGCAGCCATGGAGGGAAAGTAAACAGGTCGTATGGGACCTGTGCATCTACATTGGCTGATACCTATTTACATTACAGCTCAGTGGAGGGAAGTGGGGCAGCCACCTTCAGGGAGACCCAGAAAATCCACAAGTACAGAGACCTAGAACGTTGTTACAGGTTTATGCCAATAGGCTCTTGAGACTCTGGGAGCCTGGGGTAAATGTGCACTCAAGTTTTTAAAGGAGGTTGGTGAGGAACTCATTGGGAAAACTAGAGACCCATGAGCAGCCAGTTTCCTGTTCCAGCGCCTCAGTGTCGCAGTTCAGAGGGGAAATGCGTGCTGTATCCTGGGTACACACCCAACCTCCAAGGATCTGGACGAGGTCTTCGAACGCTGATTGTTTAATTGTTATATATTTGTGTGTGTTCTCTGTAAACTGTAGCATTGCAGTAAAATAAAACAAAACATACAAAAAAATAATAGGGGTGGTAGGAGAAGAAAAGAATAAAGTATTCAGTGAGAATCCACAAGATCTTCTCTGAATGCTCTTTGTTTTCTTCTTCGAGGATGTGGGTCCCTGCAATTGCACCAGAGGTGGTACCCCTAATAAATATATATATATATATATATATATATATATATATATATATATATATATATATATATATATATATATATATATATATATATATATATATATATATATATATATATATATCTATATATATATATATATCTATATATATATATATATCTATATTAGTATATTTTGGTAGCAGTCTTTCCTGTAGACATATATTATTAAATATGACCGAAAAAGTAAGATTAATAATTCTAACACGAATTTTCTCAATCTTTCGTACATTACGCTTCACTGTTGGAGGTAAATCAAAAATCAATTCTCCAAAATTCATTTTTATTTCTAGTCTGACGCGACACGGGCGCGTTTCGTAAAACTTATTACATTTTCAAAGACTTTAGTTCACAAATACACAACTGAATAGAACTTACGTATCTCCGATTTTATATCTACATTTGAGTGAGGTGGAAGGGGTGATGTGGCATTAACACAAGACAGAACAAAATGTGGTATTAATAGGGTATTAATAGGGTATATATATATATATATATATATATATATATATATATATATATATATATATATATATATATATATATATATATATATATATATATATATATATATCTGCAGGTAATTCAGCCTACAGTTGTAACTCTATAAACTTCAGCATAAGTAAATGATAACAAATCACCCTATCAGTCCTAGAGCATATATATATATATATATATATATATATATATATATATATATATATATATATATATATATATATATATATATGTCGTACCTAGTAGCCAGAACGTACTTCTCAGCCTACTATGCAATGAACGATTTGCCTAATAAGCCAAGTTTTCATGAATTAATGCTTTTTCGACTACCTAACCTACCTAACCTAACCTAACCTAACTTTTTCGGCTACCTAACCTAACCTAACCTATAAAGATAGGTTAGGTTAGGTTAGGTAGGGTTGGTTAGGTTCGGTCATATATCTACGTTAATTTTAACTCCAATAAACAAAAATTGACCTTATCCATAATGAAATGGGAAGCTTTATAATTTCATAAGAAAAAAATTAGAGAAAATATATTAATTCAGGAAAACTTGGCTTATTAGGCAAATCGGGCCTTGCATAGTAGGCCGAGTACGACGTTCTGGCTACTAGGTACAACATATATATATATATATATATATATATATATATATATATATATATATATATATATATATATATATATATATATATATATATATATAATGTCGTACCTAGTAGCCAGAACTCACTTCTCAGCCTACTATTCAAGGCCCGATTTGCCTAATAAGCCAAGTTTTCCTGAATTAATATATTTACTATAATTTTTTTCTTATGAAATGATATAGCAACCCTTTTCTCTATGTATGAGGTCAATTTTTTTTTATTGGAGTTAAAATTAAAGTAGATATATGACCGAACCTAACCAACCCTACCTAACCTAACTTAACCTATATTTATAGGTAAGGTTAGGTTAGGTAGCCAAAAAAAGCTAGGTTAGGTAGGTTAGGTAGACGAAAAAACATTAATTCATGAAAACTTGGCTTATTAGGCAAATCGGGCCTTGAATAGTAGGCTGAGAAGTGCGTTCTGGCTATTAGGTACGACATATATATATATATATATATATATATATATATATATATATATATATATATATATATATATATATATATATATATATATATATATATATATATATATATATATATATATATATATATATATATATATATATATATATATATATATATATATATATATATATATATATATCTATCTATCTATCTATCTATCTATCTGCAGGCAATCCAACCTACAGTTGTAACTATAAACTTCAATATAAGCATTCCCTGGCATAGAAATGACACCCAATCACACACCTTTCACTGCATCTTGCACGCTAATGACAAACTCTCACTACCAATTCCCTACCAGTAGTCAGTAAGAACTTCCTTCCCCACTGATAGGCAAGAACTCCATGCATTGACTGATGCCAGAAAGTTATACATATCCATGCAGCCTGGATAGCTCTGGGGAGCCTCCGGGACTCGCCCACAAAATGGCGTTTCATTACATTCAACGCTGGTTTTTTGCCAGACTTCCCCGCCCTATTGCGGCCAAAATATGCCACCTACGATTTTTATTTTTATTTTTCCCGTGATCAGGGAACACAAATGAATGCTTTTATAAGACAAAAGAATTTTTTGGATTTTTGTTGTTGTTGTGCCTGTGGGTGTTGAAGGCAAAAAGGCCCTTAGCAGTTTAAGGGTTAATGTTGACTCTTTAACTTCATCCCAAGCTTTAGCCCAGTTGTAAATTGCTTCCTTAACACTGTGATGTTTTGGGCCCGCTAGCGCCGCACTACCCCAGGTGGGGATTCGTGTTCCCGGGAGGGCGAGGGAGAGTGCGGAAATTCTGAAAAGTGTATATTCTTTTCAACTTTGTCACCTCAATTCTCGTCCTAAGACATTAAATTTGGTTTGAATGTGTTCGCAATAGAATTATCTAGAGGTGGAAATACATATAAACTCCAAAAGCCCGACTTACCGCCCGCAGCAAACAGAGAAAGTGAGAGCGAGTTACTTGGGATCGCACAAGAGCAGTAAAATGTGTACATTCTTTTCACTTTGGTCTGCCTCAGTTCTGGTCCTAGGTCTTTAATTTTGGTATCAATGTGCTCAAAATAGAATTATCTAGAGGCGTAAATGCACATAAACTCCAAAAGCCTGGCTTACCACTTGCAGCAAACATTGAAAGTGAGAGCGAGTTACCCAGGATCGCGCAAGAGCATTAAAATATGTACATTCTTTTAAATTTGGCCACCTCAATTCTCGTCTTAGGTCTTTCATTTTGGTATCATTGTGTTCGCAATAGAATTCTCTAGAGGTGTAAATGCACCTAAACTCCAAAGGCCTGGCAAAGAGGTCACTTTCTCTCTTTGCCCACAGCAAAGAGAGAAAGTGACAGCGCATTACCCCCATGAGGGCTAATCAAGAGCAATAAAATGGTGTACTCCTTTCAACTTTGTTACCTCAATTCTTGTCCTAGGTCTTTCATTTTGGTATCATTGTGTTTGCAATGAAATTCTCTACAGGAGTACATGCATATAATGCCCTGCCGACAAGATGAAAGTGGGCCAAGGTTACCAGAAAGAGCGCTGCGCCACAGGGCGCCACTCCCCCCCCCCCCCCCCCAAGGATCCTCTCTTTACATTAGAGAGCGCAGTAATACTGAAAAGTGTATACTCTTTTCTACTTTGTCATCTTAATTCTCATCCTAGGTTTTTCAAATTGATATCAATGTGTTTGCAATAGAATTCTCTACAGGACTAAATGCATATGTAGCCCAAAAACCTGGCGAGAAAATGAGAAAGTGAGAGCGTGTTACCTGAGACCGCGCAAGTGCAATAAAATATGTACACACTCATCACTTTGGACATCTCAATTCTCGACCTAGGTCTTTCATTTTGGTATCATTGTGTTCGCAATAGAATTCCCTACAGGACTATATGCATATATAAAATCCAAAAGCCAGGTGTACCACCCACAGCAAACAGAGAAAGTGACGGAGCGATACCCCAGTGAGTGCTAATAAAGAGCAATAAAATGGTATTCTCTTTTTCAACTTTCGTACCTCAATTCTGGTCCTAGGTCTTTCATTTTGGTATCATTGTGTTCGCAATGAAATTCCCTACAAGAGGATATGCATATAATGTCAAAACCACAGCGTGCCCTTCTGGAAGCCGCTGCCAATATGCCGCCGAAAACGACGCAATGCTACGTCGTTCGCGGAACTCAGTCTAATAAAAAAATGACGCAATGCTGCGTCATTCGTGGGCGAAAGTGTTAACACTATCGCTCTCTTTGGACACAGATCATATCCATTTTTTTCTCTTGAGTCCTAGCCGTGGACAGGATTCGCATCCACTACAAAAATATTTGTCTAAAATTCATTTTCTGTGGGGAGCCCCTAAGGCTCCCTGGAGTTTATCGGGCTAATGTATGTTATATTAGACCGGGACATTAGCTAAGGAGTTCAGACCTACCAGGGACCACCGCCAGAACCTGGCCCCTTCAGAGAGGTTTCAGGGAGCAATGGCCCTGGAAAACCCTCTTGTGGTTGGGGTTTTCCTTATTTGCCATCAACCGGGGTTAGGCACTCAGAAAGGTAGGCATAACAAAACAAGGACCTAACACAATGGTCGGATGCAAGTGATACAGCACCTATGAGGAGGATAAAGCAAGCATATCCAGTTGTAGCTCTGAGCGTCACTCCTTGCAATCCTATGCCATCTCCAATTTATTTAGATGATACATAGATGAATCATTTTCTGCATTCAGTGATGATGCATATGATACAAGTAGCATAGAGGAACAGTGTTAGCAGCTTCCATGGTGGGGTTTTCCAAAGATATTTTCAAGAATACTGTACCTGAATCTCTTCCTAACTGACGGACACTCTTTGAGGCTAGCTGAATCTCTTTCTGACTGACGGACACTCTTTGAAGCAAGCTGAATCTCTTACTATGTGAGACCATACAAAGCACTCTTTTCAAGACTACCTTACAAAATGATCTTTTCCTATAATCATTTCAATACTACTTTATGCTTTACAAGCTTGGCTACATACAACCTACAAGTACTAAAGCCAAGGGTGTATGTGAGTGCGTTATTTGCAAGCACACAGAATGAAGAAAGAGGAAGCAAATATTTATCTGTACCTAGTGCACTGAGAGCGAAGTCGCGCTGTGTATCATGGACTACTTCGTTGATTATTAATCACTTCCGAAGTACTGAGTGTGTAACACAGTGTGTTACTGTGTAAATAGTGTGTGAAACTGTACATATTGTAATTTTAGTGAATTTTTAACAGGTAATATTGCGACAATAAACATTTATTGTTGACACATTACTGACACATGTATCACAGTTCCATGGAATATTGTAAATGTCCTACTGTATACATATTGTAAAGGACACAAATATGCATCATATACGATAAAAAAAAATAAAACCGCATTGGAAATACATTAAACAAATAATTGAAAATCTATTTGTGGCAACACCCGGTGCTTGAATGGCCCGCACGACCGTGTCTAGGCGAGTCACGCACGGCCGACCAGGCCCAGATGACGTCACAGCGCACCTTGTCCATGTCCTCACAGCCAAAGTAAGTGGAATTTGGTATTTATTTTTACATAGACATGTTCAGGGAAGGGAATTTATCATTTTACAAAAAAAAATATTTTTTGGGGAACACTTTATTTCATGCCCACCGGGGGGAATTTCACAATAAACTTGGCGCAGCACGGTGGTTAACCCTTTAGTTGCGCAAGACTTCATATGATGCGTTGAGTGACTTTCAGTAAATTGCGTTCGGCATCATATGATGCTTTGGAGTACCGCACAAGATTTAAACGGCCCGCGGATACACTGGGTTCACCACACCTTCATCAGGGCTCTTGTAAACAGACGCCATTTTTTTTTTAAATCGTGGGCCAAATTCCCGGATGTGAGAGGCCTCAGTATTGAGTGAGCAACCAAGCCTGACGCATGCAGCATTAGCTCACAGCACTGCTGTTCAGCTTGTGACCACAGCATTGCCTAAAAATGCCATAATATACATGTTCTTGCTATTATTTAGCAATGATATTATTACAGAAACCCCCTGACTGTGATAAAACTGACCAGGGTTCTGATAATAGCAGGATTGTGGTGATATTTAGCACTGTGCTCCATGGAGGGAGGAGTAATGCTGTGGGAGGGAAGGTGGTGGCGTCGTCTTCTGACTGTGTGTGGCCACCTTTTATTGACTACACTCACCATACCAGCTTAGTGGTTCGCTATGGTGAACACAAAAGTAGATACTTATATATAATGTGTGTATAGATGGTATAAACAGCAATAGGAATAGGTTGGGAGCTGCCATTTTGGTGAGGGAGGTTCGTCGTCTGCACGACTTATCATGTTGCTTACTGGTGACCACTATGGTCTTTGGGCACCATACCAGTTTACTTGTACAAGTATGGTGAATAAAACTGGTAGATACTTATATATAATGTGAGTATATAGTGTAATAACACCACAAACAGTATTGTTGGAGGAGAAATATTAATGCGTCTGGCCTTGAGGGCGGCCGCCACCAGCTGACTGTGTGAGTAGCTACGTCTTTGTGCTTTTACTCACCATACAAGCTTAGATGTACAGTTATGGTGAACAAAACATGTAAATACTTATATATAACGTCTGTATATAAAAGTAAAAACAGTATGGTGGGAGGAGAATGGTGGCAAGTCAGGTGAGGTGAGGGAGGGAGGGAGGGAGTGGCAGCCAGTGGCGGGCTGCCACTAGATGCCACTGCCACTCAGCATACCAACTTAGTGGTTCGTTATGGTGAACACGAATGTAGATACTTATATATAACGTCTGTATATAGTGAATAAAAGCAAAAACAGTATGGTGGGAGGAGAATGTGGGCGAGTGAGGTGTTGAGGGAGGGAGTGAGTGGCTGGCTGGTGTGTGGCGGTCACTCCTCGTTACTTTTTGACTCATAATAGCAACTTAGTGGTTGGTTATGGTGAACAAAACATGCAGATACTTATATATAACCTGTGTATATAGTGTAATAACTGACAAAGTATTTGTTCACTGTTTGATGAACATAATTGAATCAAGAATATGCACCATATTGTTGAGTATAGCGATGATTCACTCATTTTATTATATAAATATATCACACTACACACTATTGAATAATATTACAGCAAAAAACTACGAAAAATCAATCCGAGACATAAGTAGGTAATTATCTCTTTGTGGCAACTTCGTTCTGATAGCTGGCGAGCAATAGACCGTCTGGGACGCACGCTGAGTCAGCGCCTGTCTTTTGCCAGACTTCCCCGCCTTATATCGGGCAATATATGCTACTTATGATTTTTTTATTATTTTTCCCATGATCAGTGAACACAAATTAACAGGTTTAGAAGAAAAAATATATATATATTTTTTTTTGCTATGCACCTGTGGATGACACATGCTAAATAGCCAGGCGCCATTTAAGGGTTAAGGGTGGAAGGTTTGGAGGACGGCTCTGCCCCGGGGCCTCTGTTGCGGGTTCCTGGGGCTGTGGGGAATGCCTGCTAGCAGTTCTGGGGCAGTTTGCCCCTGCCTGGGCTTTCTGTTTCTGGGCAGAATTTTTCGTCCGCCCAGTTTTTTGTTACCCGGGAGCCCGCAAGTGCAATAAAATGTGTACACTCATCGCTTTGGACATCTCAATTCTCGACACTCTCATCACTTTGGACATCTCAATTCTCGACCTAGGTCTTTCATTTTGGTATAATTGTGTTTGCAATAGAATTCCCTACAGGACTATATGCATATATAAAGTCCAAAAGCCAGGTGTACCACCCACAGCAAACAGAGAAAGTGACGGAGCGATACCCCAGTGAGTGCTAATAAAGAGCAATAAAATGGTATTCTCTTTTCAACTGTCGTACCTCAATTCTGGTCCTAGGTCTTTCATTTTGGTATCATTGTGTTCACAATGAAATTCCCTACAAGAGTTTATGCATATAATGTCCAAAACCACGGCGCGCCCTTCTCGAAGCTGCCGCCAATTTGCTGCCGAAAATGACGCAATGCTACGTCGTTCGCGGAACTCAATTTAATAAAAAAACGACGCAATGCTGCGTCGTTCGTGGGCGAAAGTGTTAAAATTAAATTAATTAAATTAACACTATCGCTTTCTTTGGACACTGATCATGTCCATTTTTTTTTCTCGTGAGTCCTAGCCGTGGACAGGACTCGCGTCCACTACAAAAATATTTGTATAAAATTCATTCTCCCTGGAGTTTATCGGGCTAATATATGGTATATTAGACCAGGACATTAGCTGAGGAGTTCAGACCTACCAAGGACCAGCACCAGAACCTGGCCCCTTCAGAGAGGTTTCAGGGAGCAATGGCCCTGGAAAACCCCCTTGTGGTTGGGGTTTTCTTTATCTGCCATCGACCAGGGTTAGGCACCCAGAAAGATAGGCATATCAAAACAAACCCCACATGGTAAAAAACTAAAACAAAAATCCAAACAGAGAGGTAGAAACTCCCTACAATCCCAAGGAAACAAGCAAACATCACACTTTACTGCCACACTGATCGTCTGCGCAGCCCTACCCTCCCCGAGAGGGGGAGGGGGGAGCCCCGGACCTCACCGCGCCGGCTGCCTAGCATCAGTTCGTAAGCTAATGTCAACCGGGATAGGCACTTCTCTGGCCTCAGTTTCCTGGGCGGTGTTTGCCATGTGTGGCGTTCACTGCCATGTGTTGTGTTGTGCGGTGGCCAGGTGTTCCTCATCAGTACCTGAGCTGCATGCGCTTAGGGGCTTCCTTCTCTAAGCACCCTGTGAGTACTGCCCCTGCATGACAGGGTTATCTTCTCTGGGGCGTTTGGGAACCATTCCTGTAGAGGTTCTTGCTGCTCGGCATTTCCCTCGCCCTTGGGGCCAGCTGGGGCTTGGGGCCTTTGTTTGGCCCTGGGTAGGGACTGGTATTGTGCTGGTTAGGGCGTCAAGGTGTTGCACAACCTGCCACCTAAGTGGCGACCGGTTCCTGTTGCCTCTAGAGACGGTGTACTTTTGCAGGGTTTTTCTTTTGTTTTCATTTTCATTTGCCTGGTGGGGGTCTGCCCAGTGTGGCCATAGTTCCACTGGTAGTGTTTGGTGGCCCTCTGCTAGGCCCCCGTGATTGTACACGTCGCAGGGGTTTTCAGTGTTATTCTCTACCCACACCCCCTTGTTATGTTTGGGTTTCTTAACCGGTTAGCAACACCTTGCTTGGGCTTCCCGTAGTTGTTACCCTACGGGCCCTGGAAACCCCTGTCGTTGCTCGGTGGACCATTGAATGTGTCTTCCGGGTTCCAATCCATCTTGTACGGGATCGTTGGTTGCTGTGCCCTTGTCTCCGGGTGACAGTCGCCACTTTTACCTCCTTCATGCTGCCTGTTGGGTCACTGACACCTTGACCCAGAGTCTTGCGAGAGAGAGATTCTCTGCTTGTTCTCCAGTACTCTCCTGATGTTATTACTGTTCAGAGTACAGGCGGCATCCGTGTTGCAAGCTAGGTTAGGTTGCTGCAACACGTTAGGTTGGTTTCCCATTCGGATGCCCCGGGGCTGCTCCGTTTTGGTTAGGTGCTATTCACCCCTTTCCCTCCCTGTTTCCGGCTCCTGACCGTCTGCGGGTTACGGGGTCGGGGCGGGGTTTAGTTGGGGCTGAGAATCGGGTGGTTTCGGGGGCTGCCCCGTTCGGGTTGGGGACGGAGGTTTTCGAGCCTGTTCCTCCTGACAAGGCTTTTGGGTCTTACCAGCAGCCCTTTCTTGCTGCCTTTCCCATGGACTCTTCCTTTTCTTTATCCACTTAACTGCGCCAACCGTGTATTCTCGGTCGGCGGGAAATTGCGCCAACTGAGAAAACTCTGATTTTTCGGTACCAATTCTAAATGTGTACGAAGTTGGTTGTGTAGGAAATGGACTCTTAGGACCTCCAGTGAAAGGCAGCCGTCTTGGAAAAAATTCCCAGAATGCCCTAGGGCTGCTGGCTGGGTTAGTACTAAATGAGCAACCATGGGTAGCGCAAGTGCCACTGGCTCCAAAACACCTGTTCGGCGCGGTGTTGAAAGATAACTCTCTGTTGGTGAAATTCAAACCTTATTGTTTGAAGAACATAAGGGTCATAATATTGGTGAAGCTAGGTGCAATAAGGACCTAACACAAAGTTCGGATGCAAGTGATACAGCACCTATGAGGACGATACAGCAAGCATATCCAGTTGTAGCTCTGAGCGTCAACCCTTGCAATCCTATGCCATCTCCAATTTATTTAGATGATACGTAGATGATTCGTTTTCTGCATTCAGTGATGATGCATATGATACAAGTAGCATAGAGGAACAGTGTTAGCAGCTTCCATGGTGGGGTTTTCCAAAGATATTTTCAAGAATACCTGAATCTCTTCCTAACTGACGGGCACTCTTTGAGGCTAGCTGAAACTCTTTCTGACTGACGGACACTCTTTGAGGCTAGCTGAAACTCTTTCTGACTGACGGACACTCTTTGAGGCAAGCTAAATCTCAAACTATGTGGCACCATACAAAGCGATCTTTTCAAGACTACCTTACAAATTGATCTTTTCCTATAATCTTTTCAATACTACCTTATGCTTTACAAGCTTGGCTACATACTACCTACAAGTACTAAAGCCAAGGGTGTATGTGAGTGCGTTATTTGCAAGCACACTGAATGAAGAAACAGGAAGCAAAAATTTATCTGTACCTGGTGCACTGAGAGCGAAGTCGCGCTGTGTATCATGGACTACTTCGTTGATTATTACTCACTTCCGAAGTACTGAGTGTGTAATACAGTGTGTTACTGTGTAAATAGTGTGTGAAACTGTACATATTGTAATTTTAGTGAATTTTTAACAGGTAATATTGCAACAATAAACATTTATTGTTGACACGTTACTGACACATGTATCACAGTTCCATGGAACATTATGAATGTTCTACTGTATACATATTGTAAAGGACACAAATATGCATCATATACGATAAAAAAAATAAAACCGCATTGGAAATACATAAAACAAATAATTAAAAATATATTTGTGGCAACACCTGGTGCTTGAATGGCCCGCACGACCGTGTCTGGGCGAGTCACGCACGGGCGACCAGGCCCTGATGACGTCACAGCGCACCTTGTGCACGCCCCCACAGCCAAAGTAAATGGAATTTGGTATTTATTTTTACATAGACATGTTCAGGGAAGGGAATTTATCATTTTACGAAGAAATTTTTTTTGGGGGGAACACTTTATTTCATGCCCACCGGGGGGAATTTCACAATAAACTCGGCGCAGCACGGTGGTTAAGGGCGGAGGGCTTGGAGGACGGCTCTGCCCTGGGGCCTCTGTTGCGGGTTCTCGGGGCTGTGGGGGATGCCTGCTAGCAGTTCTGGGGCGGTTTGCCCCTGCTTGGGTTTTCTGATTCTGGGCGGAGTTTTTCGTCCATCCATTCTGCTTGCTTTCCACTTTTGCTGACGTGTTTTCATATCTTTTGCGTTGGTCACAGCCCTCTGTTCTGGTTGCCATTTTCTTCTGCCGGTTTCCCGGCGTGGCCACCAGGGCGGCATTGCGGTTTGTTTACATGCACCTGGGTGTGTGAGCGAGCGTCTTGGGTGAGTTTTTTCACTTTTTTCAGGGGTTTTATTCTCCTGTTGTTGTTTCTTTGCTTTTCTGGTGTTTTCTGCCCATTTTCTGTTCCTCTGGGAAAGTTTGAGTGTTGATTTTACTCCGGGTTTTCCGTTTTGTCTGTTTTGGGTCTGGGCCCTAGAGTTTGGGCTCAGTGTCCCTGTCTGTTATGCTTGCTCCCACACCATGTCCCTCGGTTTTTGGTCTATTTTGACCATTTCCCTGGGGGTTCTGTCTGGGGGCTGTGCTTTGCCTTTCTGGGGTGTATCTCCACCAGCAAATGTGGTGGTTTGGGCTCCCCCTGGTTCGATTCCGGGTTCCTTTGGGTTCTTTGCTTTCATTCCGGAGGTTTCTTCCTCTTAGGCCCCCTTTGTGGGTTCAGGGGGCTTTGTTTCCTCATCTGTGACCCGGTTCTGCCTTCTGGAGTTCCGGGGTCTTCCTGGCTTGCAGGCTGATCTTTTTGGATCTTGGCACGTGTTGTGGTTGTGCTAGGACTTTGGGGTTTTGTGGTCGAGGTGGGCCTTTTGATGCAGTTTTGTGCCTTCTTCGCCTGGCCAGCGTGGTGCTCTCTGCCCACTGGTTGGCTGCTTGTAATTTTCTTTTCACGTGTATGTGTGTGTGTACACATGTACCTGTACCTGTACATGTGTACACACATGTTGTGTGTGTACACAACACACACAACTGGCGGGGTGGGCTTCTTCCCCTGCGCTTCGTCATGTCATCTTAGTGGGTGCGTTGGACGAGGTTGATCCGCCCCATCCTTCTGGGGTTCCCGTCTGCTCTATGCAGACACGGGCCTGGCGAATCTGCGGTTCTTATGGACTTCTTCAGTCTGCGCCCTGGATTCTATGCCCTCATTAGAGGACTGTTGTCTTCGATCCGGCTTCTGTTGGGGCCGGTTGCCTGGATGGTGGCTCTGGACCTCCAGGTCACTTCTTGGCACGTTCTTCTCCAGTTTTCCAAGACTGGCACAGTTGGTGGTGGGGCTTCAGGCTTGCCGCTTTTGTTGCCTTCCCTAGTTTGTAATTGGCACTTGGTGTATTTACACATCTATACCGGATCTTGGTGCCCTGTCTGAGTCTGCTTAGGATTCGGTGTCTGGCCTACCTCGACGCCTGGCTGGTGTGGGCTCCCAGTCGGTCTGCTTGTCTGCTCGCCAGGTGTGTGTTTCTTTCCAGATTGCCGGGTTTGGTTTCCTGGTGATCTGGAGGCCGTTCCATCTGTTTCCGTCCCGGGTTCAGGCCTGGCTGGGTCTTGTTTAGGGCTCTTGGATTGCTCCTTGTCCATCCCTCAAGAAGTGTTGCTGTGGCTGTGGTCCCACCTTCGGCTGTTCATAAGGGGGTCCCAGATTGCTCGGCAGTTGCTCGAGCAGTTGTGCGTGAGTCTGAACTTCGACGTGCTGGTCTACCCGCAGGGTCGGGTTTGGCTTCGGCATCTGTTTGGTTCCTCAGAGACTCTCCTTCTACCTCTCTTGCAATTGTTGGGTTCGTTCCTCCGGGATCTTGTGTTGGTGCTGCGTCACCAGTTTCCTCTTTGGGGTTTTCGGGGTTCCATGCCTTGGCACCTCCCCGAGCCTTCACTCGATGTGTTAATGGACGGGTCATCTCTCGGCTGGGGTTTTGTGACCAGTGCTCACCAGGTCAGCCGGGGATGGTGGGGTCTGTCTATCGAGCTCACAGCATAGTTCGGGAGTTCGTGGCTGTCTGGTTTGCGCTTCGGAGGGTTCGGGTCACTCAGTGCTCTACCATTCAGCTCCATTCGGACTGTTTTTTGGCGGTTCTTTGCCGGAACCACGGGGTTTCTCTTAGGTTCTCTTTCGCCTTTGGGGTTGTCCCTTCGAGTGGCTCGTTAGCTGGATTCTCGGGGTTTAGCTAACCGTGAGGTTCATGTCCGGGATGTATCCTACGTCCTGGCGGACAAGCTTTCTCGGTTCATTCCTCTGCTAGCGAATTGGCCAGTCGTCGCCGACTCGTTTCGTTGGCTCTGCCGGATGTATGGACTCCTGGCCATGGATGTCTTCGAGTCGGCGGGGTCTAGGCATCGCCCATTCTATGTGGCGCCCTTACCCGCCTGCGAGGCGTTCACTGTGGATGCCTTTTGGCAGGACTTTTCGAGGTGGGGTACCTGTTCCTCCTTTCCTGGTCCAGTTGTTGCTTTGGAT
Organism: Procambarus clarkii; assembly: GCF_040958095.1. Lineage (NCBI taxonomy): Eukaryota > Metazoa > Arthropoda > Malacostraca > Decapoda > Cambaridae > Procambarus > Procambarus clarkii. The sequence goes on along the minus strand of NC_091227.1, from coordinate 12,158,019 downwards.
TGTGGCTCGGTTGGAGCCCATTCCCAAGAGAGTAGTCCTCATGGTCCCTTGGTGGCCGGCCCAGCTTTATTTTTAGACGATGCTTGATAGGTGTTCGAACCCGGGGCGTTTTTCCGCGGCTCCGCCTCTTTTGGCAGGTTGAACCGGTCCTGTACGTGACTGGTTTGGCTTTCTTCTCGGCTCTTCGTGTCTGGTATTTTGACGCAGGTATCACCATCTCTGTGGTGATCAGGTGGCTTTGTTGATGGTGACCCACCTGCGAGCTTTGTCTCGGCGACAGTATGATGTTCCTGGTGTTTCTATGCACCTTTTTCTTGCCCTTTGTAGGTCGTCTTCTCTCTCGCATCGGGTTGTCTTGTTCTTTCTTGGGTTTTCAGGACTACAGTTATATGATGTTTCTTACTGTCGCCTCGTTTTGTGCGGTGCTGGCGGAGTCGCTCCTGCTTGCATTCGGGGTGGACGTCACATCTGCCCTGTTCCGTACACTTTCTCGTGTTTTGTTTCACCTCCAGCCTGTTCATGTATCGCCTGAACCGTCCTGGTCCTTGATCAGGGTGCCCTCTTATCTTTCCGCAGTTTGTAGTAGCCCCTTCAGTTCAGGTTTCTGCTTTTTTGTACAGGTGGCAGGTTTATACATTTGCAGCCTTTCTCCGTCCTTCTGGCGACAGTCGAGACGGCTGTTTACTGGGGGGGGGGTGTTCCTTGGGTTATCGATGCTAGATTGGTTCGGCCGGGGGTGCGTCCTGTGTTGTCTGGTTGCGCTTTTTTGCCGTTACTTGCTTACTATGTCTGGAGATGCGCTTTGGGTTGATCCAGTTCCCCTCGTTCCCTGTTTCAGGGCTCGGGGTCTCCCAGGTCGAACGCAGAATTTTTAGGTCTTCCAGCCTGCGGTCTATCCTTGTGCCCGTGCTGTTCGGACGTTTGCAGCTTTCGCACAGGTTCCTGGCCGCCCGTTCTTTATGCGCGCGTCTGCTCCTGTTCGTTTCTTGTATCCTTGGGTCGCAGGTTGCAGCCTGTTGTCTCGGCTTCGTGTTGCGGAGTTGGTGGCGGCCGCCTCCCGGGTTAGCCCTTTCTTTTCCTTCTCTTTGGGTATGAAGCTCCAGGGAGCCATAGGGGCTCCCCACAGAAAACCAGCATTGAATGTAATGAAACGCCATTTTCTGGGTGAGCCCCGGAGGCTCCCTGGCAACCCTCCCTCCCACCGGTCGGTGTTTTTTTTTGCGTTGGTTGAAGCTTGGCTTCCGAACTGATGCTAAGTAGCCAGCGCGGTTAGGTCCGGGGCTCCCTCCTCCCCCTCTCGGGGTAGGGAGGGCTGCGCGGATGATCGGCGCAGCAGTAAAGTGTGATGTTTGCTTGTTTGCTTGTTTCCTTGGGATTGTAGGGAGTAACCCCGGTCAATGGCAGACAAGGGAAAACCCCAACCAAAAGGGGGTTTTCCAGGGCCATTGCTCCCTGAAACCTGAAGGGGCCAGGTTCTGGCACTGGTCGCTGGTAGGTCTGAACTCCTTAGCTAATGTCCTGGTCTAATATAACATACATTAGCCCGATAAGCTCCAGGGAGCCGTAGGGGCTCACCCAGAAAATGGCGTTTCATTACAATCAATGCAAGTTTTTTATCCGACCGACCTCAGGATAGTTTCAAAATAAGCGTCTTTAGAATGCACACAATTTGATTCCAAAATGAAAGATATAACACGAAACTTGATGTCAAACTTTCCCCTCCTCCGGGAGGGGAAAGGGGGAGCCCAGACCCTCCACGACGGCGATCCAACCGGCAGTTCCAAGGCTGGATGTCAAAATACGCGAAAAACAACACCGACCGGAGGGAGGGAGGGATGCCGAGGAGCCTCCGGGACTCGCCCAGAAAATGGGGTTTCATTACATTCAACGCTGGTTTTCTGGCGGGAAGCCTCGTCAGTTCCCCAGAGCTACCTCACCAAAGATAAGGAAAAGAGGGAAGGATCCAGGAGGTGGACACCATGCGTCCTAACACAAAAACAAGACCACAGACGAAACTAAAGGACCCTGCAGATGACCTGGGAGACTCGAATCCCAGAACATGAAGGAGGGTAGAAAGGGAACCTGGGCAAACTAAAACATGTCCATGGCCCCAAAGGCCAAGACGCACAGAGAACAGTGAAGAGCCGCAACCAAACACAACACAAGAAGAACCCCCGGCCTGATCAAGCAAGCAGCAACCCACCGGAAAACAGCAGACCCAAACATCACCCAAAAAGCGGGAGACTGCAGCAAATGAACAACCTACCACTAGACCAACCGAGCAGAAAAACACGGGCACCGGAGGAGAACTGGAAACTCCCCGACCCGACCCTCAGAGGTCAATGCCAACAAGAAAATAAGACCAGAGAAAACAAAACAAAAAAACACACCAGAACCAAAGGGGTCATGACCAACCGAGGAGAAGAAAGAAAATAAACCATTGGGAAACAACGCACTAGACAGCAAGGGGAAAGAACCATAAGGAACGGCAACACCGAACACAAGCAGGAGCGGCTCCGCCAGCACCACCCAATACGAGGCTACAGTATACGGCATCAGACAACGGTCCTGGAAAAACCCCGTAGGGAAGGACAAGACAACCCTATCAGAGGTTGTCTGGACACTGCCGAAGTACCCTTCGAAGTGATAGGAAAACCGGAAAGACTGCCAGGAAATGACACACTGCCGCCGAGATGAAGCACGCAGGTGGGAGACCAACAACGAAGCCACCAGTGCTCACACAAGCGACGAGAAACATGAGACAAGAAATGCCAGATGCGAAGATTCAAGGGGAAGAACAAAACCAACACGTACAGAGCTGGACTGACCCACAAAAGTTGGTGGAGCCACAGGAAGACCCTCTGGAATGGAAACCGAGCAAAGCAGGACCCCCGAACCTGGGCCGGCAAGAACCGGAAGGAACGGCTGCTAAGGAACCAGGAACCCAATCGAGTTGGTTCCCAGGAAGGAACCAACCCGAGCAAGCAGAGATGTCCCGCCCAAGAGGAACCCCCCTCCCCGGAACCCTGAAGGACCAACAAGGCCGAAAACTGAAGAGCCAGGGGCCCAGGCAGAGGCCAACGAGAAAACTGAGCACCACGAACCAAAGAGCGAGATGCGAAGTGAAAAACAGTGACCCCATAACCCGCAGGAGCAGCGCAGCCAGCTCCAGCAGGTAAGAACGACGCACATGTCCCCGAGGTATACATGAGTAGGACTACTCAGGACGTGTACCGCAGGAAAACAAAGATGTATGTCCCGGAAAAGAAGCAGAGAAAAGCCAAAGTCAGGACCGGAATCCAAGCTCCTCCCGTCCCAAAGAAAAGGAACAGAAAAGGCAGGAGTGGTCGATCGGAAGTCTACAACCATCCGCAGACATTGCAACACAGAAGCTGGCAGTGAGATACAAGAAAAAAGTGAAAGAACACAGTTCCATAATGGAACACCGGGGCAGTCCAAAATCAGGGAACTGAACATGGACAAAGGTCCAACCCAGTACTTAACATCAGTATAGCCAAGAAGCACCTACCAAAATACACAACCATGTGTAGAATAAAGGGAGGAAAAACGGAAATAGGCAAGGAAAAGACCCGAATTACGGCCCAAACACCGGCAGCTAGGGACAAGAGAGTACAATGAATATGACGAACGACGAAGATCCACATATCAGCCAGTAACGCAATGTACATGACCAACCACATCATGTGCAGGCGATGAGTCACAATAACGTGGCTGAAGTATGTTGACCAGACCACACACTAGAAATTGAAGGGACGACGACGTTTCGGTCCGTCCTGGACCATTCTCAAGTCGATTGTGATGAGGAGGTAGGGACAGGCAATAAATAGTCAAGAGAGAGCTGAGGAGGAAAGTCAGGTGTAGGGGATAGTAGTAATGAGAACTGCAGCAGGCCTATTGGCCCATACGAGGCAGCTCCTATTATAACCACCGAAGGAGATAGTAATAGGAAAAAAGAAGAGGATAGCAAGGGAGCGTAGGAGAAGACAATGAACAGAAAAAGGGAGAAGAGAGAAAGAAAAGGAAAGAGAAAGAAAGAAATGGAAGGGGGAAAGCTTATGTTAAGTCACGTTTGTTAGAAAGATTAGAGCATTTGAGTATATACTGTGAAAGGGAAGAGTCCACAGCAACAAAGCCAGGACTCAAGTTCATGTTGGGTACATTGTTTATAAGAGCCGATTCTACAAGACGGCGTCTGTGTAGAGTAGAGGCAGGAAAGATTATTTTGGAGGAAGACCAATCAATGGGATGATTAGAATCCCTCACATGGCAGAAGAGAGCATTGTTAGTGTCTGCAGACTTAACACTTCTCTTGTGTTCTTTAAGTCTGTCATTCAGTGTACGGCCAGTTTCGCCAAAGTATTGGAGAGGACAAGATGAACATTAAATAGAGTAGACACCAGCAGCATTAGAAGCAGGAGGAGCAGTGTGAACTAGATTGCTACGAAGTGTGTTAGTAGTTTAAACTCGCCTTTCGACAAACTAACACACTTCAGCAGGGAAGACCCCCTCAATTATAGACCTGTATCATTGACAAGTGTAATAGTGAAAGTATTGGAAAAACTAATCAAAACTAAATGGGTAGAACACCTAGAGAGAAATGATATAATATCAGACAGACAGTATGGTTTTCGATCTGGAAGATCCTGTGTATCGAATTTACTCAGTTTCTATGATCGAGCCACAGAGATATTACAGGAAAGAGATGGTTGGGTTGACTGCATCTATCTGGACCTAAAAAAGGCTTTCGACAGAGTTCCACATAAGAGGTTGTTCTGGAAACTGGAAAATATTGGAGGGGTGACAGGTAAGCTTCTATCATGGATGAAAAATTTTCTGACTGATAGAAAAATGAGCGCAGTAATCAGAGGCAATGTATCAGAATGGAGAAATGTCACAAGTGGAGTACCACAGGGTTCAGTTCTTGCACCAGTGATGTTTATTGTGTACATAAATGATCTACCAGTTGGTATACAGAATTATATGAACATGTTTGCTGATGATGCTAAGATAATAGGAAGGATAAGAAATTTAGATGACTGTCATGCCCTTCAAAAAGACCTGGACAAAATAAGTATATGGAGCACCACCTGGCAAATGGAATTTAATGTTAATAAATGTCATGTTATGGAATGTGGAATAGGAGAACATAGACCCCACACAACCTATATATTATGTGAGAAATCTTTAAAGAATTCTGATAAAGAAAGAGATCTAGGGGTGGTTCTAGATAGAAAACTATCACCTGAGGACCACATAAAGAATATTGTGCAAGGAGCCTATGCGATGCTTTCTAACTTCAGAATTGCATTTAAATACATGGATGGCGATATACTAAAGAAATTGTTCATGACTTTTGTTAGGCCAAAGCTAGAATATGCAGTTGTTGTGTGGTGCCCATATCTTAAGAAGCACATCAACAAACTGGAAAAGGTGCAAAGACATGCTACGAAGTGGCTCCCAGAACTGAAGGGCAAGAGCTACGAGGAGAGGTTGGAAGCATTAAACATGCCAAAACTAGAAGACAGAAGAAAAAGAGGTGATATGATCACTACATACAAAATAGTAATAGGAATTGATAAAATCGACAGGGAAGATTTCCTGAGACCTGGCACTTCAAGAACAAGAGGTCATAGATTTAAACTAGCTAAACACAGATGCCGAAGAAATATAAGAAAATTCACCTTCGCAAATAGAGTGGTAGACGGTTGGAACAAGTTAAGTGAGAAGGTGGTGGAGGCCAAGACCGTCAGTAGTTTCAAAGCGTTGTATGACAAAGAGTGCTGGGAAGACGGGACATCACGAGCGTAGCTCTCATCCTGTAACTACACTTAGGTAATTACACTTAGGTAATTACATATGGGCCCAAAGACACCCCTGACCAAGGAACACACAGGGATCCCAATACGAAGGAAACATTTACGTGACAAAATCGCGAAAAGGGGTGAAAAGCACCCTAAGGAATGACAGACCCAAAGGGATACGGATCTGAACCTGGGGAGGGGTAGACCTGAAACCAACACGAATGCAGAGGAGGAAGGAAAAACCCCCACTCTGAGGAACTGCAAGCCCTGTTCCGAGGGTATTAAAACCCAAGCGGGACAAAACGGGGCCAAGGCCCCCTCCTTGAAGGCCTAGGCCCTGTTTTGGGGCCTAGGCCTGTCCCCAACCCAGGGAACCTCCACAGCAGGACCCCAGACTGAGTCGTGCCCCCAAAGCCCCAGCCTCACAAGGAAAAGCCGGGGCAGCCATTAAAAACACTAAGGAAGGGAGCCCACTAGTCAGACCCATACGGCACGGCTGGAGGAACAGGCTCAAATGCCTCCGCCACCACCCAAGAAGAGGAAAACCCCTGAGACCGCCCGAGTCTCAACCCAACTAGACCCTGCTCCAACCCCGAAACCCGCTGACGGCTTGGAGTCGGAAGCAAGGGGGAAGGAAGCATTCACAACAGAAGGGGAAGGACTAGGGGGAGTGGAGGGAACCAGAGCCAAAGATACTCCCACCCCAAAGTCTGAACCCCTATAACCAAAATGGGGCAGTCTCAGGACATCCAGGGCTGCAACAAACCAAACGCGCTGCAGCAACCAAACCGAGCATGCAACGCAGCAGCTGCCTGCACCCACATATATTGAGTAGCATGGAGGAACTGGAGCACGTACAGACAACAACGTCGTATGACTCCTGGTCAAAAGAATACCGACTCAACAGACAGCAAGCGGAGGCAATTAGTGCATGTCGCCCTGAGACAAGGAGACAGAGCAATCTTCAAACTCGCGTTCTTATAAGAAGCGAGAAGGGACTCAAGACCCTTAACACGCTAAGGGAAGCCCAGGCAGGGTACTGCGAACCGGCACTCAAGTCTACCAAACGAACTTCTAAATGCTGAATCCCCAAGACGTGTCCACTCGTGGGAACCTAGTGGTTATCTTGAGGTTATCTTGAGATGATTTCGGGGCTTTTAGTGTCCCCATGGCCCGGTCCTCGACCAGGCCTCCACCCCCAGGAAGCAGCCCGTGACAGCTGATTAACACCCAGGTACCTAATTTACTGCTAGGTAACAGGGGCATAGGATGAAAGAAACTCTGCCCATTGTTTCTCGCCGGCGCCTGGGATCGAACCCAGGACCACAGGATCACAAGTCCAGCGTGCTGTCCACTCGGCCGACCGGTTCCACAGTGGGGGATACCACCAAAACACAAGAGAACACACACTAACCACAACAACCACAACAACAGAGGGGGAGGACAAGATAGACCCCTACCAGGCAGGAACAAACAAAAACAAAAGAAAAACCCAGCAAGAGGACAATGTACCTAGGTAGAACAGAGCCGGCCGCTATAATAGGTGATAACTAGCTGTGCAGTGCCCTGTGCCCATACCAGTGATGAAAACTACCTCCTACTCAGAGACAAACAAGGGCAACAAAACCCCAGCTGACCCCAAGGGCGGCCACGTACTGAGCAGTAAAAGACACAGCGGAGATAGATCCCAGGGTGACTTGTGGAAGTTGTCCCCAAGCCCCAAGGGCAGTACTTACAGGGCACCTAGGGAAGAGAACCCTAGGTGCATGCAGCCCAAGTACAATGGAATATTTTTCCTGGCTCACACACCACCTGTAGAGACAACCCACACCACAAGGCACAGAAATGAAACAAAACCGGACCCCGAGACACCCGACTGGCCAGTAATCACATCAGCCAAGAACTGCCGGTTGGATCACCAGCACGGAGGGTCTGGGGCTCCCCCTTTCTCCTCCCGGGGAGGGGGGTGGGGGGTTGCGCAGACAGCAGCGCGGTGACGTGATGACGTCATGCTAGTTTCCTAATTTTATTTGGAGGGTTCTGCCCACTCGTCCGGCTTTGGGTAGCAATATTTTCACCAGAACAGGGGGGTTTGTTTTGGGGCGCCTACCTTTCTGGGTGCCTGTCCCGGTTGATGGCAGACATAGAATGCTCTCAACCACAGAGAGATTTCTATAAGCCATTGCTCCTCGTGCCTCCTGAGGAGGCCAGGTTCTGGCTTGTGGTCGCCGGTATGCAAGAACTCCAAGCACTTTGACTGATACCAGAAAGTTATACATATCTATTCGGCTTGGATAGCTCCGGGAAGCCTCTGGGGCTCCCCCCACAAAGAAGTATTAAATGTAATGAAACACCAGTTTCTGGGTGAGCCCTCCGAAGTTCCCTGAAGATATCTTACTGATTAAGTGCCAAACTACTTAAGTATCATCAGTTGTAGAGTTCTCATAGCATACCGGGTACCACGAGCCAGAAGTTGGCCCCCCTCAGAGAAGCACAGAGCAATGGCCAATGAACACTTTACATTTAAAGTTTATCTTTCCTTCAACCAGGGAAGTGCCCAGAAAGGCAAGCGAATCAAACCAGCCTACTGCTGGGTTGAAAAAACAAGACCAGTGCCCTCAAAATGTCAAAAGAACTCCCCACAAAGAAAGAAAATAAACAATCAAAACTTCATTCAACCAGCCCCCGTTGGTTAGCAGTTAGCTCCATCGCCCCCTTTGTTGGGGCGGAGTGGAGAGCTGGACACATAGGACAGTTCTAGAATGATGAAAAGCTGCTGACCCAAATGAAGGAGGGTGTCAAGGAGCCTCCGGGGCTAACCCAGAAACTGGCATTTCATTACATTCAATTATGGTTTTCTGAGGGAAGCCCCATCGTGTTCCTGAAGCTAACTACTCACAGAGAAGGAAAAAACAAGGGACTCACCAGGGAGACTGAAGCACTGCAGATATCAACTTGAGGATGAGACTGACAGCCACGACAGATACCACAGGGCGACAAAAGGCTGCAGAGGACCAGGTACATTAACAAGGACCAGGTACATTAACAAGGACCAGGTACATTAAAAAGGACCAGGTACATTAACAAGATGTAAGTGTAGTGACAGGCTCGCGGTGTCCCATCTTCCTAGTATACTTAGTCATATAACATTTGAAACTACTGACAGTCTAGGCCTCCACCACCACCTCACCAAACTTGTTTCAACTGTCTACCACTATGTTTGCGAAAGTGAATTTTCTTATATTTCTTCGGCAACTTTATTTAGTTAGTTTAAATCTATGGCCTCTTGTTCTTGAAGTTCCAGGTCTCAAGAATTCTTCCCTATAAATTCTCTCAAGTCTTGTTACTAATTTTGTACGTAGTGATCATATCAACGCTTTTTCTTCTATCTTCTAATTTTGGCATATTCAAATCCCTCTAACCTCTCCTCGTAGCTCTTGTCTTTCAGTTGCAGGACCCATTTAGATGCATGTCTTTGCACATTTTCTAGTTTGTTGATGTGTTTCTTAAGATATGAGCACCATACAACCACTAGCTGATGTGTGAAAAAAGGGTAACATAGTTCCAATCTACAAAAGTGGAAGCAGGGAAGACCCCCTTAACACTTTCGCGCTATCTGGACGCGCCGGCGCGTTCGGTTTCGTCTAACGTAAACGCATAGTGGACATAAAGTTATGTCAACTTTTAAAATATTTGTATAAAATTCAATTTTAATCCGATTTCATTGGGGTTTGTTTCAAACAACGCGCCATGAAGTTCTCTTTCTCACCACTAGGCCGCCTGGCGCGTCGGCCTACCCGGTCACGTGACGGGCCCATTGTTTTCGTGTCACGTGTCGTGAGTCGATCACGCTCCCCTCACGCGCCAAACTCGAGCATTTTTACCTGTTTCCGTGTGGATTATACCCAATTACTTCATCAAAAATGGATCAAGGTCAAGGCCCAAGCACTTCTACGCCCAAGGAAGCCTCCAGGTCATTGAGAGTGGACAAAATAACCCAAATTTTTAAGAAGTGGAGCGGAGTGAAGCTCACACCAACGAAAATTCCAGGCCTTGTGGAGGATTTATCAGAAGCTGAAGGTGATGTAGAGGTATTGGAGGAAGATTTTGGAATCCACAACGATTATAGTGTACCTAGAGCTAGAGGGAATGATACGGCAACGAGTGATGAGGAGTGATCATGAAAGGTGTGGACCACTTCGATCAAATGGTTAAATATTACCATTTTACCAGGAAAACTCACAAGTGGACCAAAAAGATTACCTTTTATTTCCTGCAAATGGCATTGCATAATGCCTATGTTTTGTACAAATACAACACAGATGATCGAAAAAAGCTAACATTGCTACAGTTCCACGAAGTGGCAATCTGGGCCCTATTGCACTGGGACACAGAGGAGTGGCCTAAAACATCATCATCATCTCAACACTTGCAGCACGCTCCAGACATAAATGATGACACAGCTTCTGCCAATGCTGACGCCATGCCAACTCCCGGACCATCTGGTGTGAGGCGGCCTTTGTTCACTACACCACCTCAAGATGAAGCAGACAACAAATCTGAACCCGACATGTCTGCCACACTGCCAGTTGACGAAACTGTTTTGTCAGATGAATCTGACTCTCCTGCAACTCCTGTTACACCTCCAGCGAGAGGACCTGGCCGCCCTATTGTTGATTCAGATAATCGCATGAACTACAAACTGAAACATGAAATTTACAGACTGCCCAAACGTCTCAAGTGTCATGCATGCGCACGGTCCGGTAAAAGGAAGGACACGAACTATGGATGCAAGACCTGTGGTGTTGCACTCTGTGTTGTTCCCTGCTACACCAATTACCACCGGAAACAGGTGTATTGGGTGGTGAAGAAGTAACCACCCGCAACAGCTTCACTCCACCTACAAACCATCTGTTGAGCAACTTCAGGAATGAAGAACCTGAAGAAGGTGGAGTGAAGAACAAATGCTCAACTTACTGTTCCACAACCAGCCTTCCCTTGGTAAGTACACCTATTTGGTCCAAGTTTGTGTAGTATAATTTAGCTCATAGAACATTCTATTGCGAAAACATTGCCACAAAAATGAATGACATACATACAATAATAATATCAGAACAGTGAAATAAGTATAAACTTTCAAAGCAATGTTTCGCGCGTGTGTCGTCCGGTCACCGTTACCGGGTAACAGTGCGCCCACTTCCCACACTCTTGCGGGTGGGCCGGGACCATTATTCTACAATTATATTCATATCACCGTGTTGGGAATTTTATTGGGAGTCCATTGATACCAAAATTAAGGCTGTAGGACAATTGTAGAGGTGATAATAATCCCAAGAGTAAAAACATTTTGTTGCTGTTGAGCGCTCACGGCGACTCATCTTCGTAGTTATTTATTTCATGCTGGTATCTCTATAGCTTTCGTGACTTCTTTTACTGATGTTCTTCTAGAGAATTTTATTGCGAACACGTTGATACCAAAATGAAATACGTAGCATGAAAACTAAGGTCAGAAAAGTAAAAAGAGTATACACATTTTTGTTTTTACGCTTAAGCGATAAAAACGCCGTGCGCACATACGGTTGGCTGAGTGACCTTCGCCGAGAGCGCGAAAGTGTTAATTATAGACCTGTATCATTGACAAGTGTAATAGTCAAAATATTGGAAAAAATAATTAAAACTAAATGGGTAGAACACCTGGAGAGGAATGATATAATATCAGACAGACAGTATGGTTTTCGATCTGGAAGATCCTGTGTGTCGAATTTACTCAGTTTCTATGATCAAGCAACAGAGATATTACAGGAAAGAGATGGTTGGGTTGACTGCATCTATCTGGACCTAAAAAAGGCTTTCAACAGAGTTCCACATAAGTGGTTGTTCTGGAAACTGGAAAATATTGGAGGGGTGACAGGTAAGCTTCTAACATGGATGAAAAATTTTCTGACTGATAGAAAAATGAGGGCAGTGATCAGAGGCAATGTATCGGACTGGAGAAATGTCACAAGTGGAGTACCACAGGGTTCAGTTCTTGCATCAGTGATGTTTATTGTCTACATAAATGATCTAGGGGCACCGGGAGCCGAGCGGACAGCACGCTGGACTTGTGATCCTGTGGTCGCGGGTTCGATCCCGGACGCCGGCGAGAAACAATGGGCAGAGTTTCTTTCACCCTATGCCTCTGTTACCTAGCAGTAAAATAGGTACCTGGGTGTTAGTCAGCTGTCACGGGCTGCTTCCTAGGGGTGGAGGCCTGGTCGAGGACCAGGCCGCGGGGACACTAAAGCCCCGAAATCATCACAAGATAAGAAGATAACCAGTTGGTATACAGAATTATATGAACATGTTTGCTGATGATGCTAAGATAATAGGAAGGATAAGAAACTTAGATGATTGTCATGCCCTTCAAGATGACCTGGACAAAATAAGTATATGGAGCGCCACTTGGCAAATGGAATTTAATGTTAATAAATGCCATGTTATGGAATGTGGAATAGGAGAACATAGACCCCACACAACCTACATATTATGTGAGAAATCTTTAAAGAATTCTGATAAAGAAAGAGATTAGGGGTGGTTCTAGATAGAAAACTATCACCTGGGGACCACATAAAGAATATTGTGCGAGGAGCCTATGCCATGCTTTCTAACTTCAGAATTGCTTTTAAATACATGGATGGCAATATACTAAAGAAATTGTTCACAAATTTTGTTAGGCCAAAGCTAGAATATGGAGCGGTTGTGTGGTGCCCATATCTTAAGAAGCACATCAACAAACTGGAAAAGGTGCAAAGACACGCTACTAAGCGGCTCCCAGAACTGAAGGGCAAGAGCTACGAGGAGAGGTTAGAGGCATTAAATATGCCAAAACTAGAAGTCAGAAAAAAAAGAGGTGATATGATCACTACATACAAAATAGTAACAGGAATTGATAAAATCGATAGGGAAGATTTCCTGAGACCTGGAACTTTAAGAACAAGAGGTCATAGATTTAAACTAGCTAAACACAGATGCCGAAGAAATATAAGAAAATTCACTTTCGCAAACAGAGTGGTAGACTGTTACGAACCCGGATCCAGCGTCTGAGCAAGGAGCAGTAACAACTACGCCATCTGTGGGCCAGCTCCCGAAACCCCCGCCAAACGGACGACGACACCGGGTGAGGACAGCGTGTACTGGCCTCGAGGACCAGTTTCCAGTCTGGTTCAGCACTCTACACCGCCGCTCCTGACCTCTGGTGAGGTGGTGCTCCGACGACAGCGCCATCTATGGACTGGATACGTCAGGTGTTTGTGTCTGAGCCCGTAAGTGTGGTGTTTTAGTGTCCCGGTTATTGATGACGTGTCTGCTTACAGAGCCGACCTGGGACCACTGTGATGGAAGTGGAGTCAGTCTACCCGAGGCAGCCAGTCTCCATACTGTGAAGTTTGCTGCAGCTGTTGTGAAGTCGTCCCCCCGGAAGAACACTGTGATGTGTTAGCCTGCCAGTGGAGTGGCAGTAAGAGGATTTACCCGGGACCGACTGTTGGAGACGATAATCCACTGGGGTATTGAGGACAGGAGGGTGATTGGTGATATCACACGAGACTCCTGTCTAGGGCGTACCCCTTATATCGTTCGTGGAGTGGCCGTACCAGCCTTGGTGGCTCAGTACCTGCCAGCAGACCAGCTGGACGTGTGGTTGACGGCCTCCACGACGGTGCCCCCAGTGGACCTGTGTTTTGGCTGACCTGTGGCCCGGGTAGGCTCGGCATTCTCAGAGGACACGTCTTGAGGCCACGAAGAAAGCACCGCGGACTCAGCACCTAGCTTCTTGATCCAGTCTTCAGCAGAAGACTACATTGTGAATAATCCCCTTGTATAGTGTTAATACCCTCCCCCTGTGCACGTTTGATTTCTATATATTTAATAGGTGATGGTAATAATTATAATATTAAGTTCTTAACTTTCTTTCCCTACTCCCTTTTAAGTTACTTGTATCACGGATCTCATCCCTTGATAGCCACTACTGGCTTGGGAACGGATACATATATCTTCCTCTAACAACATCAGAGTAAGGACCCCGTTGCGTCCCGAGAGGGCCGTAACATAATTGGCATCCCCAGCGGGATCCGTCCCCTTGTTAAGTATGTTTGACAGGGGTGGTGAAGTGGCGTAATCCCTGTATATAATTCCCCCTGTGTGACGATTGTGACGTTATACGTCCTGTGCGGTGCTCAGAGTGACTAAGTGCGATATTGTGCAGTGCGGTGCTCGCTGTGATTAAGCGATTAAGTGCAATATTGACTAGTGCGGTGCTCAGTGATTCAGTGCAATATTGTAGAGCGAAGTGTTCGCTTGGATTCAGTGCAATATTGGGTAGTGCGGTGCCCGAAGTAATTACGTGCAATATTGGCAAGTGCAGTGTTTGGTGCAATAAAGGGCCATATTGACGTAGAACAGTGCTCAGTGCGTTAAGTGCTAACGTGTAAGCGGTGTGTTAAGTGCTAGTTGAGTGTTCCATCTGTGATAATGGCAGAAAAAGCTACCATCGATGATCTGGACGATGTTCAGGCTTTTCTGAACAGAGTGGACTGTCTTGCCAGATTAAAGTATCTGAGCAAACCGGAACTTGTACTAGTGAGCGCCTACCTGGAGATCAAGATCCGTGCCAGTGATTCCCGTGTGGAGATCTTGTCCAAGGTTCACCGGCACCTGAAGGCAGAAGAGAAACAGGAAGGCGAGACTCCTAGTACAAGGGAAGGTGAGGAAATAGCTTCCACAGAAAAGGAAGATAAGGGCAGTGACATTGACAGTGATGCAGGTGAGCTTAATATCAGCTTCCTAACAGTCAAAATGCGTGCCCTAGAGATCAATCGCGAGATAGAGTGGAAGAAGTTAGAAGTAGAACGAGAATTAAAAGATAAAGAAGTGGAGATGAAAAATAAAGAAATGGAGATGAAAGAAAAAGAATTAGAGATGAGACGTTTAGAATTAGAAAGAGAAGAAAGAAGAGAGGAACGAGAAAGAGAAGAAAAAGAAAGACAGAGACAACATGAACTAGAAGTATTACGATTAGGCGCTGGACAGAGACAAACTGGAGCAAGCGGTTTCGATCCGGTAAGGAATATCAAAATGGTCCCCAAATTCAACGAGAGAGAAGTTTCGAAGTTCTTCGCAGCCTTCGAGAAAGTCGCTGCCTCTTTGGAGTGGCCAAGGGAGAATTGGGCCATCATGATACAGTCAGTCTTGACTGGGAAGGCCCAAATCGCCTACTCTACGTTATCCCTTGACGACTCCGGCGATTACGATATGGTGAAGAAAGTGGCGCTCATGGCGTACCAATTGGTACCCGAGGCATATAGGCAAAAGTTCAGAAACCTGAAGAAGACCTCAGAGCACACTTTCACCGAATTCGCCACCATCAAGGAGCGACTTTTTCAAGAATGGTGTGCCTCTCGGAAGGTGGAGACCAAGGAAGACCTCGAGCAGCTGATTCTGCTCGAGGACTTCAAGGATTGTTTGTCTGGAGACCTCAAGACGTACTTAGAGGAACAGCAGGTAGAGACCTTGAGTGCAGCAGCCACCATGGCTGAAGAGTACATCCTGACTCATAGGCCGTCTGCTAAGTACGTCCCAAGGAATTACCAGCGCCGGTTCGACAGACCTCATGATGAAGAAGAAAGACCCGTCCCACAAAGCGCTAAGAAGACGCCCCCAGGTAGCCCTCGAAGAACAAGTCCTAGCAGTCCGAAACACCGGAGCCCGAGGAGGAATATGGTGTGCTGGACTTGTGGGCAGAAAGGGCATATAGCTGCTAGGTGCCGAGGCAGAAGAGGTGGCAGCGCACGAAGGGAGGTGATGTTGATGAGCTGTGGAACATCACCAGCAGGAAGCCAGTTGACGACGACGCAGGAAGAACCCAGATTGTTTTCCCCCTCACACTTCAGGCGGGTATGTATCGGGTGATCATACTGGTAGATCTGTAGTAGTGCTCAGAGATAGTGGAGCAGCCCAGTCCCTGATCATGAAGAGCTCGGTACCCGAGGGAGTAAGTGTGGATGGGAGACAAGAGGTTGTCCTGGTTGGGTTTCCAAGGACGCAGTACATCGCCCCCTTAGTGCCAGTACATCTCGACTCGCCTTATTTCAGCGGCACATGTGCGTTGGCAGTAGTCGATACCCTCCCTGTGGCTGGGATTGACGTGGTACTAGCCAACGACTTGGTGACCGATTGGAGCACCAATCATCCCAAGGTTGCGGACGAGTCTACCGGAACAGCACGGTCTGAGGTAACAGGCAATGGTAATGTCCAGGTAAAGACAGACCCGGATTTGAACATATTTAATTTGTCCTCTCCCCCGCAGATCGACAGTTATCTAGCAGTGTCTCCTGATTCTTCTCTTGACAAGGAACATGAGGTTACGATGGCAGGAGTACCTGAGCTAGAAGAGAGGCCTTGTGGGCAGACACCCACGGATACCAACGAGTCTGGAGCGAAGGCTGAGGTGTGCTTGCGGTACGGCAAGTTACAGCGTGTAGTGGACCAGCCAGAGATTCTCCAGACGTCAGAGGTATGTGAGGTGTGTTCAAAAGGTCTAGAGCCCCCTTCTGTCCAAGCCAGGCTAGTGGATGGTGCCGGCTATGGACATGACAAGCTCAGGAAACTTATCCCTCGACTTACCAAATGTTTCCTATCGGTATTTTGTTTTGTTCTCCTATGTGTTCTCAGTGTTCTCAGTAAGGATCAGTGGACGACCCGACGAATGATGGCTCCCATGAACATCGTGAAGAGGTCCCAGGGATTGGAGATTTGTACTGCAGGTGTTGCAGTTGAAGGAGGGACCTGGAAGGTGATAATTGATACAGGAGGTACGACATGTGATAATATGAGTGACTGTTTCCGACAGGTTGACACCCCCCGCGTGATTGCTGAACCTCAACACAGCGTTATGCGGAACGTTGGTCGACCTGACGGTGACAGAGCGAATGCCACCTGCGATGTACGAACAGCCCCGTTGGGACTAGGTGTGGACCTAGTAGAGTATGCTGTAAGTACTGTTTTACTCGCGGTCGCTATCACTCTGAATTATCAGACCCCTGTATTCCAGGTTCCTGTCTCCCTGAAGGACCATCGGACCGGCACCAGAAATGCCGTCTGTGGTCAGCCATCATCGGTGCCACGACATAGGGAAGTGTCGAGTCACCCCAGATCGTGTCGAAACCAATCCGTACTCGAGAGAGGTGAGATGATGCCCCTGCTTGACATCGCAGTGGAGACGTGGAAGGTTACGCCAGGCAGGACATCGCCTTCAATCTACAAGTTCCCTTTGTGCCAGGGTTCTTTAGTACAGTTCTGTAGACGAGACAGCCTCGCCATCTCAGATTATAATGCATGTGTGTCCATTTGGAGTTGTGTCGTCGTACTAATTTGGTTTGTGTTTCTTTTTATAGAACCCCAAACCAAATTCTTTTTGGTGGGGAGGTGTTACGAACCCGGATCCAGCGTCCGAGCAAGGAGCAGTAACAACTACGCCATCTGTGGGCCAGCTCCCGAAACCCCCGCCAAACGGACGACGACACCGGGTGAGGACAGCGTGTACTGGCCTCGAGAACCAGTTTCCAGTCTGGTTCAGCACTCTACACCGCCGCTCCTGACCTCTGGTGAGGTGGTGCTCCGACGACAGCGCCATCTATGGACTGGATACGTCAGGTGTTTGTGTCTGAGCCCGTAAGTGTGGTGTTTTAGTGTCCCGGTTATTGATGACGTGTCTGCTTACAGAGCCGACCTGGGACCACTGTGATGGAAGTGGAGTCAGTCTACCCGAGGCAGCCAGTCTCCATACTGTGAAGTTTGCTGCAGCTGTTGTGAAGTCGTCCCCCCGGAAGAACACTGTGATGTGTTAGCCTGCCAGTGGAGTGGCAGTAAGAGGATTTACCCGGGACCGACTGTTGGAGACGATAATCCACTGGGGTATTGAGGACAGGAGGGTGATTGGTGATATCACACGAGACTCCTGTCTAGGGCGTACCCCTTATATCGTTCGTGGAGTGGCCGTACCAGCCTTGGTGGCTCAGTACCTGCCAGCAGACCAGCTGGACGTGTGGTTGACGGCCTCCACGACGGTGCCCCCAGTGGACCTGTGTTTTGGCTGACCTGTGGCCCGGGTAGGCTCGGCATTCTCAGAGGACACGTCTTGAGGCCACGAAGAAAGCACCGCGGACTCAGCACCTAGCTTCTTGATCCAGTCTTCAGCAGAAGACTACATTGTGAATAATCCCCTTGTATAGTGTTAATACCCTCCCCCTGTGCACGTTTGATTTCTATATATTTAATAGGTGATGGTAATAATTATAATATTAAGTTCTTAACTTTCTTTCCCTACTCCCTTTTAAGTTACTTGCGTCACGGATCTCATCCCTTGATAGCCACTACTGGCTTGGGAACGGATACATATATCTTCCTCTAACAACATCAGAGTAAGGACCCCGTTGCGTCCCGAGAGGGCCGTAACATAGACGGTTGGAACAAGTTAGGTGAGAAGGTGGTGGAGGCCAAGACCGTCAGTAGTGTCAAAGCGTTATATGACAAAGAGTGCTGGGAAGACGGGACACCACGAGCGTAGCTCTCATCCTGTAACTACACTTAAGTAATTACACTTAGGTAATTACTATGACAAAGTCACTGAGGCATTAGAAGAAAAACAGAATGCTGATGTGATATACACGGACTTCGCAAAGACTTTTGATAAATGTGATCATGGAGTGATAGCACACAAAATGAAGTCAATGGGAATAACCTGTAAAATAGGACGCTGGATACTCAGTTTTCTGTCAAACAGGACTCGGTGAGTAACAGTCAACCATATAAAATCAAGTCCAAGTGCAGTTAAAAGATTTGTACCTCAGGGTACAGTCCTTGCACAGCTGGTTTTTCTTATTCTCATATCAGATACTTTATAGACAAAAACACAAAGTCACAGCTTCATATCATCCTTTGCAGATGACACAAAAATCAGTATGAAAATTACCTTGGCTGAAGACATTGAAAAACTTCAAGCTGATATTAATAAAGTTTTCGACTAGACATCAGAAAATAACATGATGTTTAACAGTAATAAATTCCAGGTACTGTACTCAGGTACGGTAAAAATGAGGACCTTAACCACTGTGCTGCGCCGAGTTTATTGTGAAATTCCCCCGGTGCACATGAAATAAAGTGTTCCCCAAAAATTATTTTTTCTTCATAAAATGATAACTTCCCTTCCCTGAACATGTCTATGTAAAAATAAATACCAAATTCCACTTACTTTGGCTGTGGGGACGTGGAAAAGGTGTGCTGTGGCGTCATCAGGGCCTGGTTGGCCATGGGTGAATCGCCCAGACACTGTCGCGTGGGCCATTCAAGCACCGGGTGTTGCCACAAATATATTTTCAATTATTTGTTTTATGTATTTCCAATGCAGTTTTTTTTGTTTTTTTATCATATATGATGCATATTTGTGTCCTTTACAATATGTATACAATAGAACATTCATAATCTTCCCTGGAACTGTGATACATGTGTCAGTAATGTGTCCTCAATAAATGTTTATTGTCGCAATATTACCTGTTAAAAATTCACTAAAATTACAATATGTACAGTTTCACACACTATTTACACAGTAACACACTGTATTACAGACTCCTTAGTGTGTAATACACACACTTGGCGACCTTAGAATTTTTTTTAGTGAGTATAATTGGACAGACTTGTTGCTAGGCAAGGAAGTGAATGAGATGTATGTCAAGCTTTGTGAAATATATGATAAAGGCAAAAAAAAAAAATTATACCAAAACAGAGATGCAGAACTAGGAAACAGGATTGGTTCAATAGAAATTGCGAGAGGGCCAGAGACCAAAAGACACAAAAATGGAATCAATACAGGAAGAGGCCAAACCCCCAAACATACCAACGATACAAATATGCGAGAAACAACTACACGGCAGTGAGGAGAGAGGCAGAAAGAAATTTTGAAAAAGGGATTGCAGACAAATGTAAAACAGAACCAGGTCTATTCTATAAATTCATAAACAACAAATTGCAGGTAAAGGATAATATTCAGAGGTTGAAAATGGTAAATAGATTCACAGAAAATGAAAAGAAAATGTGTGAAA
Source organism: Procambarus clarkii (assembly GCF_040958095.1). Lineage (NCBI taxonomy): Eukaryota > Metazoa > Arthropoda > Malacostraca > Decapoda > Cambaridae > Procambarus > Procambarus clarkii. The sequence goes on along the minus strand of NC_091227.1, from coordinate 12,138,065 downwards.
CACTAAACGAAAAGTTCCAGAGTGTGTTTGTACAAAACAAAATCTTTAGGGAACCAGACACAATAAGAATTCCAGAGAACAGCACAGAGCACATAGAGGTGTCTAGAGACAAAGTGGAAAAAATGCTCAAGGAGTTAAGTAAGAACAAAGCAGTTGGTCCAGATGGAGTTTCACCATGGGTTCTGAGAGAATGTGCACCTGAGCTCAGCATTCCACTTCAACTGATTTTTCAGGCATCCCTGTGTACAGGAGTTGTAGGTGATGTGTGGAAAAAGGCTAACATAGTTCCAATCTACAAAAGTGGAAGCAGGGAAGACCCCCTTAATTATAGGCCTATATCATTGACAAGTGTAATAGTCAAAATATTGGAAAAAATAATTAAAACTAAATGGGTAGAACACCTGGAGGAAAACGACATAATATCAGACAGACAGTATGGTTTTCGATCTGGAAGATCCTGTGTAACGAACTTACTCAGTTTTTATGATCGAGCTACAGAGATTTTACAGGAAAGAGATGGTTGGGTTGACTGCATCTATCTGGACCTAAAAAAGGCTTTTGACAGAGTTCCCCATAAGAGGTTGTTCTGGAAACTGGAACATATTGGAGGGGTGACAGGTAAGTTACTAACATGGATGAAAAATTTCCTAACTGACAGAAAAATGAGGGCCATAATCAGAGGCAAGGTATCGGATTGGAGGAATGTCACGAGTGGAGTACCACAGGGTTCAATTCTTGCACCGGTAATGTTCATTGTCTACGTAAACGATCTACCAGTGGGAATACAGAATTACATGAACATGTTTGCTGATGATGCTAAGATAATTGGGAAGATAAGAAACCTAGATGATTGTCATGCCCTTCAAGAAGACCTGGACAGAATAAGTATATGGAGCAACACTTGGCAAATGGAATTTAATGTTAATAAATGCCATGTTTTGGAATGTGGAATTGGAGAACATTGACCCCACACAACCTATATATTACAGTATGTGAGAAATCTTTAAAGAATTCTGACAAAGAAAGGGATCTAGGGGTGGTGTAGATAAAAAACTGTCACCTAAGGACCACATTAAGAACATTGTGCGAGGAGCCTGTGCTACACTTTCTAACCTAAGAATTGCTTTTAAATACATGGATGGCAAAATACTAAAGAAATTGTTCACAACTTTTATTAGACCTAAGCTGGAATATGCAGTGGTTGTATGGTGCCCATATCTTAACACTTTCGCGCTCTCGGCGCTCAAAAAAAAACAATACCCCAGATGCTTTCGGCACTTCGCGTGCCTACGCGGTAAGACCGAAAAAGTGTACACACTTTTGACTGTCCTGACAATAATTGAAAGCGCACGTATTTAAATTTGGTATCACTGTGTTCGCAATGAAATTGTCTATAAGAGCATACCTATAAAATGCCGCCCAAGCATAAGGAGTATCAACACCAAATAAAAAACTATGCAGATCACTCGCCGATAGTGCCAAACAGCAACAAAATGTTTCCACTCTCTTAATGGTTGCGAAGCCTACAGTTGTCCTACATCGCTAATTTTGGTATCGTTGGAATCGCAATAAAATTCTCTACACGGACATATGCATATGAATGTTTAATATAGGTAATTGCCTACCCGCAAGAGTGTGTGAAGTGGAGAGTAATTAGCCGCGAGCGCACTGGCGAAAACACAGGGGGGAAATCATGCTTGGAAAGTTTATACGTTTCCTGACCCTACTTTTCTATGTACGTATTTCTTTTTTATACCAATGTGTTCGCAATAAAATGTTCTATAAGATGAACTGTATAACATTTGTACAAAGCATGTGTAAGAGAAGCGCCAAATATAGAACCACGTCGCTCAGTATGCGTTCGCGGCAGAAACGAATGCATTGTTTTCGTTCGTTTGATGTTTGTCATGTTTATTCTTGTTGAAACATTTTATAATTTGTATGACAGTGATCGCAGTAAAATTCCCTACACAGACATATACATAACACATACAAATATTTCCCACGTGTTGGATATATCAACGGCTAAAGGGAACCCACTGCCACACGCTCGTAACACCCCCAAACATACTTTGTGTATTTTTTTTTTTACTCATAGAAGTTTATGAGATATAATATTCATTCTGGTACCAAAAAATTCGCAAATAAATTCTCTACAAAACAAAAGTATCCCCATCCATTTCGGTTAAAAAATGGAATTTATAGAAATATTTTTTCGATGGACGAGAAAACTAGGCTGTTATGCGGAATCGTAAGAAAAAACAGCGACGAGTTATCTCTAATCTAAAGCGCGAAAGTGTTAAGAAGCACATCAACAAACTGGAAAAGGTGCAACGACATGCTACCAAGTGGCTCCCAGAACTGAAGGACAAGAGCTACGAGGAGAGGTTAGAGGCATTAAATGTGCAAAAACTAGAAGATAGAAGAAAAAGATCGCGATATGATCACTACGTTCAAAATAGTAACAGGAATCGATAAAATTGATAGGGAAGAATTCCTGAGACCCGGAACTTCAAGAACAAGAGGTCATAGATTTAAACTAACGAAACAAAGCTGCCGGAGAAATATACGAAAATTCACTTTTGTAAACAGAGTGGTAGACGGTTGGAACAAGTTAAGTGAGAAGATGGTGGAGGCCAAAACCGTCAGTAGTTTCAAAGCATTATATGACAAAGAGTGCTGGGTAGACAGGACACCACGAGTGTAGCTCTCATCCTGTAACTACACTTAGGTAATTGCACTTAGGTAATTACTCAGTACATCGGAAGTGAGTAATAATCAACGAAGTAGCCCATGGTACACAGCGCAACTTCGCTCTCAGTGCACCAGGTACAGATAAATTTTCGCTTCCTGTTTCTTCATTCTGTATGCTTGCAAATAACGCACTCACGTACACCCTTGGCTTTAGTACTTGTAGGTTGTATGTAGCCAAGCTTGTAAAGCATAAGGTAGTTTAGAAAAGATTATAGGAAAAGATCAATTTGTAAGGTAGTCTTGAAAAGATCCTTTTGTATGGTCCCACACAGGAAGAGATTCAGCTTACCTCAAGAGTGTCCGTCAGTCAGAAAGAGATTCAGCTAGCCTCAAAGAGTGTCCATCAGTTAGGAAGAGATTCAGGTATTCTTGAAAATATCTATGGAAAACACCACCATGGTAGCCGCTAACACTGTTCATCTATGCTATTTATATCAGATGGATCATCACTGAACGCAGAAAACGATTCATCTATGTATCATCTAAATAAATTGTAGATAGCATAGGATTGCAAGGGTGATGCTCAGAGCTACAACTGGAGACGCTCGCTGTATCACTTGCATCCGATCTTTGTGTTAGGTCCTTATTGCGCCTAGCCTCACCAATATTATGACCCTTATGTTCTTCAAACAATAAGGTTTGAATTTCACCGACAGAGCGTTATCTTTCAACACTACATCGGACAGGTGTTTGGGAGCCAGAGGCGCGTACACCACCGATGGTTGCTCATTCAGTACTAACCCAGCCAGCAGCCCCTAGGGCATTCTGGGAATTTTTTCCAAGATGGCTGCCTCTCACTGGAGGTCGTAAGAGTCCAATTTGTACACAACCAACCTCGTACACATTTAGAATTGGTACCGAAAAATCAAAAAAAGTTTTCTCGGTTGGCGCAGTTTCCCGCTGACCGAGAATACAGTGGTACCTCGGAATGCGATTGTCCCTGTATGCGAGGTTTTCGGAAGGCGAGGTGTATTTACTCCAAAAATTTGTCTCGGAAGGCGATGGTTACTTCGGGAGGCGAGTTTGGACACGAGTTTGTTGATACGCGTACAGCCGACCTAGCGCGTGGTGGTTCAGCGATCGTCGCCCCTCCGCCCCGCCGCCCCTCAGTTTATTATTGTCTCGCACTCAGTGACTACCCCCACATCAATTCTTCTCGCGGATTTTCAGTGTTTTGTTGGATTTTTGGTGATTTGTCTATACAATTTGTTATTATATATCTCACCATGGGTCCCAAGAAAGCCAGTGGTAAGGATAAAGGCCAGAAAGCTCATGTGAGGATGACAATAGAGGAGAAACAAGAGATCATTCGGAAGCATGAGAACGGTACACGTGTTGTTGAACTTTGTAGGCAGTACAACAAAGCCACATCAACAATATGCACTATACTTAAGAAGAAAAATAAGATTATGGGTGCTGAAGTGGCAAAAGGAGTAAGAACATTAACGGCACAAAGACCACAAATACTTGAAGAAGTGGAAAAGTTGTTATTAATTTGGATACACGACAAGGAGTTGAGGGGTGATAGTGTTTCGGAGGCCATTATTTGTGAGAAAGCCAGGGTGTTGCACGAAGACCTTCTAAAGAATACCCCTGCAACGAGTGATGCAGATAAGAAAGAGTTTAAGGCAAGCAGGGGCTGGTTTGAAAAATTTAGAAAGAGAAGTGGTATCCATAGTGTTACAAGGCATGGGGTTATGTGATGTGATTATGGAAGGGGACTCCCCTTCCAAACAGTAACTCCCCTTCCAAACAGTAACTCCTCTCCTCCTCCCCCCTCCTCACCATCTTCCATACGCCTACAGCACTCGACAGCAAGGTAAGTAATAACTGGAACACAGTTTTGTAGGTTTATTTAGATGAATTAGGTAAATTAGGTATAAAAATTTAGTTTGATGTGGGGTTTTTGGGGTAGTCAGGAACGGATTAATTCATTTCCCTTTATTTCTTATGGAGAAATTAACTTCGGAATGCGAGTTTTCGGAAGGCGAGGCGTCTCCAGGAACGGATTAAACTCTTATTCTGAGGTATGCCTGTACTCGGTTGGCGCATTTAATTAAGTGGCTAAACATAAAACAGGGTACAAAACACAATCAAATGTGCCCATAGTAGGAAAACAGCAGGTAAAGGATTTGGGAATAATGGTGGTGGACGACCTAACGTTTAGGGAGCATAACCATGCAAATATTGCGTCAGCCAGAAAAATGATCGGATGGATTACGAGAACTTTCAAATCCAGGGATCCCATCACAATGGTTGTACTCTTCAAGTCACTAGTGTTGTCCCGTCTTGAGTACTGCTCAGTACTCACTTCCCCCTTCAGAGCAGGAGAGATTGCTGAAACAGAGGGAATACAGAGAACATATATGGCACACATAGACACGATAAAGCACCTAAATTATTGGGATTGTTTCAAAGCCCTCCAAATGTACTCACTAAAAAGAAGACGAGAGAGATATCAAATAATATACACATGGAAAATACTGGAGGGCCAAGTACCAATCTACACGGTAAAATAACAACGTACTGGAGTGAATGATATGGAAGAAAATGCAGAATAGAACCAGTGAAGAGCAGGGGTGCCATAGGCACAATCAGAGAACGCTGTATAAACATCAGAGGTCCACGGTTGTTCAACACCTTCCCAGTGAGCATAAGGAATATTGCCGGAACAACCGTGGACATCTTCAAGAGGAAACTAGATTGTTTCCTCCAAGGAGTGCCGGACCAACCGGGCTGTGGTGGGTATGTGGGCCTGCGGGCCGCTCCAAGCAACAGCCTAGTGGACCAAACTCTCACAAGTCAAGCTTGGCCTTGGACCGGGCTTGGGGAGTAGAAGAACTCCCAGAACCCCATCAACCAGGTATCAACCAGATATGATTACCACCTACAAAATAATAACTGGAATGTACAAAATTGACAAAGAAGAATTCCTAAAACCAGCAACTTCAAGAACAAGAGGACACAGATTCAAGCTAAGGAAATAAAGGAGGCCAAAAAATATTAGTAAGTTTTCTTTTGTAAACAGAGTGGTAGACAGTTGGAACAAGCTAAGTGAGAAGGTGGTGGAGGCCAACACCATTGTAGTTTCAAAGTATTATATGACAAAGAGTATTGGGAAGATGGGACACTATGAGTATAGATCTCATCCTGTAACTACTTTTAGGTATATTACAAAAGTGTTACACACATATATTACAAAAAGCCATTACAAAAATATTTGTGTATGTGAGGATGGGTTGGGAATGGGGGAGAATTGCCTGCACTTTCATAGTGCACATTTTTATTTTAACTCAGTAATAGAAGTTGCTTATATCATGTTTACAGTTTGGATTGGAAAAGTCTGCACCTAGCACTGCTTCACAACAGTCTGCCTTTGCTGTGGACACTGGCAAGAGAGAGGTAAGGGCTTACAGTACAAGTTGTAGAACATCAATCCACTAAATATTTATATTTCTGGGGGGAGCCCCGTCGGCTCCCCGGAGCTTTACCAGGCTGATATGCTAATGTCAGACTTTGGCATCAGTTATGTGTATGGAGTTCTAGAGCCTACCAGAGACCACCAGCCAGAACCTGGCCCCCCTCAGAGAGGCAAGGGGAGCAATGGCCTATAGAAACCCCCGTGTGGTTGGAAGTATTCTGTGTCTGCCATCGACCGGGTCAAGCATCCAGGAAGATAAGCATTCCAAAACAAACCCCTATTCTGGTTAAAATTGCTACCAAAAGCCAAACTAGTAGATAGAACTCCCCAACTGAAAACAAGCAAACTAATATGACGTCACACGTCACCGCGCCGCTGTCGGCACAGCTCCCCCCTCCCTGGGGGGAGGGGGAGCCCCAGACCTCTCACGCCGGCTCTCCACCCATCAGTTCTTCGGCTGATGCTATAGGCACCAGTTGTGTGTTCCGGCTCCAATTGTTGTTTCAGCACTGTACCTAGAGTGTGGTGTCTGTCTTCTAGGAGGTGCGTGAGCCGGGAGTGAGTCTCCAGTACTCGGGCTGCATGCACCTAGGGTTCCCTTCCCTAGGTGCCCTGTAAGTACTGCCCATGGGGCTTGGTGCCACCTTCCACAAGTTCCTTGGGTTCTGCCCCTGCTAGGCCGTTTACTGCTTGGTTTTCAGCCGCTCTTTGTGTGCTTGGGTGTTCTGTCTCCCATGTTTGCCTTAGGGTAAAGGGCAGTTTCTGGGGGGAGCCCCGTCGGCTCCCTGGAGCTATCCAGGCTGAATGGATATGTATAACTTTCTGGCATCAGTCAAAGTGCTAGGAGTTCTTGCCTACCGGGGACCACGAGCCAGAACCTGGCCCCCTCAGAGAGGCACGAGGAGCAATGGCCTATAGAAACCCCCTTGTGATTGGGAGCATTCTATGTCTGCCATCGACCGGGACAGGCACCCAGAAAGGTAGGCGCCCCAAAACAAACCCCTATTCTGGTGAAATTATTGCTATCGAAAGCCGAACGAGTGGACAGAACTCCCCAAACAAAATTATCAAACTAGCATGACGTCATCACGTCGCCGCGCCACCGTCTGCGCAACCCCCCCCCTCCCCGAGAGGGGGAAGAGGGAGCCCCAGACCCTCCACGCCGGCGATCCAACTGGCAGTTCTTGGCTGATGGTATTACTGGCTGGTCAAGTGCCTCTGGCTCCGGTTTTTGTTTCAGTTCTGTGCCTTGTGGTGTGGACTGTCTCTACCGGTGGGGTGTGAGCCAGGAGTAAGATTCCACAGTACACGGGCAGCATGTGCCTAGGGCTATCTTGTCTAGGTGCCCTGTAAGTACTGCCCTTGGGGCTTGGGGCCACCTTCCACAAGTCACCTTGGGTTCTGCCTCCGCTGTGTCCTTTACTGCTCGGTACTGGGCCTCCCTTGGAGTCGGCTGGGGATTTGTTGCCCTGGTTTGTCTCTGGGTAGGTGGTAGTTTTCGTCACTGGTAGGGGCGCGGGGTACTGCACAGCTAGTTTTCACCATTAACAGCGACCAGCTCTGTTCCGCCTGGGTACGTTGTCCTCTTGCGGGGTTTTTCTTTTGTTTTTGTTTTTGCCTGGTGGGGGGTCTGCTTTTACTATGGTCCCCCTTTCCTGTTCTAGGTGAATTTCTTTCGAATTCTTCTGTTGGCGGTACTCCCGCTTGGCCCCCGTGAGTGGACACGTCCCGGGGGTTCAGCTTTAGCAGTTTGTTGGTAGATTTGGGCGCCAGTTCGCGGTACCCTGCCTGGGCTTCCCTTAGCGTGTACGAAAAGCTAAGGGCCCTGGGAAACCCCACGGGGGCTCCGTGGTCCTCTAGATGTGTCCCCGGAGTCCCCCTCGCGTCCTGCTAGTTTGACGGTTGATCTGTCCCCTTGTCTCAGGGTGACACTCACCTGTTGTGCCTCCGCCATGCTGCCTGTTAGGTCCTTGTTCTTGTGACCCGGAGTCGTCCGATGATTGTTGTCGGTACGCGCTCTCCTTCACCCAGGCCACTGGTGTTGGGATTGAGTACTACAGATGTTGGAGGTAGCATGTTTGGAGCAGATGCTCTTTTGTTTATGATCTTGTTAATAATATTTCATGTACCTGATAATGTTTTTGTTGTTGTTACTGGCGGAGAAAAAAAAACGATGTGGACGAAGATTGTTTGTCTGACCAAAACCATAACAGTGGCGACGAGAATTAAACATCGCTGGCAGAGAGCCTGGGTACGAGACGTGGTGTGAGGATCAAGACAGTGCAGGGTACGTCGTGTGGACGAGTGGACGCTTCGCATATAACAGTGGACGCTTCGCATATAACAGTGGACTGTGCTACACCGTGGCCATGGCTACCATGTCAATCGAGCCGTTAAACACTGCCAAGATCTCGTTGGACCTGTGGCTCAGCCTGCTGGAAGCAAACTTTCAGTACCGGGAGATTAAGGAGGACGCCACCAAGAAAGCGGTACTCTTAGTTTCACTGGGTTCTGAAGCATATAGTGTTCTCGGAAATTTGTGTGCACCTGAGCACCGCACACGAAGACCTATGTAGACTTGATTGCTTTGCTTAAACGTCAGTATGTGGTGAAACCATCATATCACAGGAGTTTGATGGATTTCCAGAAGAGGACGAAAAAGCAGCAGGAATCCGTACAGGATTTATTTGCGGAATTGAAGGCTTTGGCTAACCACTGCATCTTCGGAGCACAGTTGGATGGCAGGGTTAGGGACCAGTTGTTCATGGCAGTGGAAAAGGAGAATTATTTCCCTAACCTGGTAGCAGAAAATTTGGATCTACAATCGATGACTTCATGGACAGTGCTCGAGAAGATATTGAACCTGGAAAGGGCTTTTGGAAGTAAGACTTCTTCTCAGGAAATTATGGTCGTACAGAGCCAGACCAGATGTACACACTGTGGATACAAGCACATAAGTAGCAAGTGCAAGTTTCGTGCATATATATGCAACTTTTGTAACAAGGAGGGACACTTGCAGAGAGTGTGTAGGGAATATCTGAACAGGAACAACAAGGCCTGGGAGAGGAGACGACCAGGGAATGCAGGAAGAAGAGGTAGTGGTATTGTGGTCAAGGCAGTAGAGGAAGGTAACCAGTCTGAAGAAGCTGCAGGTGAGGAAAACCGACTATATTCGGTGAAAGAAAAGGTATGTTCAGTGAAGTCGCAAGTGGTGAATTTTGTAATTAATGGGAAGTTACTTCCCTTGGAACTGGACACTGGTGCTGCAGTGTCAACATTGTCTAGAGATTGGGCAGATACCTTGCAATTGAATGTAAAACCAGGTAAAAAATCTTTAAGTGCTTATGATAATGTACCGATTAACACTTTCGCGCTTTAGATTAGAGATAACTCGTCACCGTTTTTTCTTACGATTCCGCATAACAGCCTAATTTTCTCGTCCATCGAAAAAATATTTCTATAAATTCCATTTTTTAACCGAAATGGATGGGGATACTCTCAGATTATATACGTTTTGTAGAGAATTTATTTGCGAATTTTTTGGTACCAGAATGAATATTATATCATAAACTTCTATGAGTAAAAAAAAAAAAACACAAAGTATGTTTGGGGGTGTGGCGGGTGTGGCTCTGGGTGTGGCGGGCGTGTGGCAGTGGGTTCCCTTTAGCCGTTGATATATCCAACACGTGGGAAATATTTGTATGTGTTATGTATATGTCTGTGTAGGGAATTTTACTGCGATCACTGTCATACAAATTATAAAATGTTTCAACAAGTATAAACATGACAAACATCAAACGAACGAAAACAATGCGTTCGTTTCTGCCGCGAACGCATACTGAGCGACGTGGTTCTATATTTGGCGCTTCTCTTACACATGCTTTGTACAAATGTTATGCATTTCATCTTATAGAAAATTTTATTGCGAACACATTGGTATAAAAAAGAAATACGTACATAGAAAAGTAGGGTCAGGAAACGTATAAATGTATAAACTTTCCAAGCATGATTTCCCCCCTGTGTTTTCGCCAATGCGCTCGCGGCTAACTACTCTCCACTTCACACACTCTTGTGGGTGGGCAATTACCTATATTAAACATTCATATGCATATGTCCGTGTAGAGAATTTTATTGCGATTCCAATGATACCAAAATTAGCGATGTAGGACAACTGTAGGCTTCGCAACCATTAAGAGAGTGGAAACATTTTGTTGCTGTTTGGCGCTCTCGGCGAGTGATCTGCATAGTTTTTTATTTGGTGTTGATACTCCTTATGCTTGGGCGGCATTTTATAGGTATGCTCTTATAGACAATTTCATTGCGAACACAGTGATACCAAATTTAAATACGTGCGCCTTCAATTATTGTCAGGACAGTCAAAAGAGTGTACACTTTTTCGGTCTTACCACGTAGGCGCGCGAAGTGCCGAAAGCATCTGGGGTATTGTTTTTTTTTTGAGCGCCGAGAGCGCGAAAGTGTTAAGGTCTATGGCAAGGTGTCGGCAAAAGTAGGTTATAATGGAAAAGAAATTGTCCAGGATTTTTATGTAGTGGATTCACATAATCCTAGCCTATGTGGTAAGGATCTCATGGAAAAAGTGGGAATTTTCTTGGCGGGCCTAGATGAATTGTCGATAGTTAAAACAATTAAAAGTGCCGAACAAATGTTAGACAAATATTCAGTGGAGGCAGATAAGCCAATTAATAGCATGGTGGCAAAAATTCACCTGAAAAGTGGGGGCTTCACCTAAATTTTTCAAGGCAAGAACAGTGCTGTTTCATTACAAGCAATTGGTAGAATCAGCCCTGGAAAACCATGTGGCAGAAGGCATCTTAGAGCCAATTACACATAGTGAGTGGGCAGCCCCAATTGTACCAGTGTTGAAGGCAGATCGGAAATCCTTGAGAATCTGTGCAGACTTCAAAGAACTGAACAACCGCATACACTATGAGAAGTACCCTTTACCTAAGATAGATGAGTTGTTGTCAGTGGTCTGCAAGGGAACAATTTTTTCTAAGATTGACCTGAAAGATGCTTACTTGCAAATTCCTGTAGAGGAGGAGAGCCAGAAATTGTTAGTGATTAATACCCACAAGGGGTTATTTAAGTATAAAAGACTTCCTTTTGGACTCTCCTCGTCTCCAGCAATTTTTCAGAGATTCATGTCCCAGTTGTTAGTTAACATTGAAGGTGTGGCTAGTTTTTTAGATGACATTATTGTATGTGGGGAGAATGAGGAAGTGCATGATGCTAGATTAGAACAAGTTTTGAATCTTTTGCAAAAGCACAATGTGAAGATTAATAAGGGAAAAACAACGTTGAAGACCAAGGCCATTGAATATCTGGGGTACCGTATTTCAGGTAAGGGCTTTACTCCTCCTCACAAAAATGTAGCTGCTATAATAGATGCCCCAGCCCCAACATCAGTTGGGGAAGTACAGTCTTTTGTTGGGATGGTTACATATTTTTGTAAGTTCGTGAAGAACTTTTCAACAAAATTAGCACCCTTGTATGAATTGTTGAAAAAAGGGGCTAGATTTAAGTGGGCAGCAAGAGAGGAAAATGCATTCAGGAATATTAAGCAGGAATTGATCAATTCTCCAGTGCTCATTAATTTTACAGGTAGACTCCCGTTAAAACTGGAGGTAGATGCTTCCCCAGTAGGAGTGGGTTGTGTATTACAGGAAGTAGATGGTCAGGATAAAGTAGTATATTTTGCTAGCAAGAAATTATCTCCTGCGGAACAGAATTATTCTCAGTTAGATAAAGAAGCTTTAGCTTTGGTATATACTGTAAAAAAACTGAGGTATTTTCTGCTGGGGAGGAAATTTCTTGCTAGAACAGATCATAAACCCCCTGCTAGGATTGTTTGGCAGAGGTAAGCAGATTCCAGTTAATGCCAATGCTAGAATTCAAAGATGGGCATTACTACTCTCTCAGTTTGAGTATGATTTAGAGTTTAGGCCAGGCAAGTATAATGTAGTAGCTGATGCATTAAGTAGATTGCCTGTGACAGAAGAATTAAATTCCAGTATTCCAGTGGAGTATGTTAACCTGGTGGAATCTATGTCTTTTGAGGATATTTCATTCCAGACTATTAGGAAGGCAACTGGTAGAGATCCTAAATTAAGTCTGTTGTTGAAAAATGTCAAATATGGTTGGAATGATAATTTGTTATTGTCAGAGTATGCTGCAGTGAAGGCTGACCTTAGTATTCACCAGGATGTACTCTTGTATAGGAATAGAGTGGTGGTGCCTGGGGAACTGAGATGTAAGATTTTGGAACAGCTGCATGTAGGCCATAATGGCATAAATGCTATGAAAGCAGAAGCTAGAAGTTGGGTTTGGTGGCCAAAAATAGACCAGGATATTGCTGAGGTAACAAAAAATTGTCATATTTGCTTTAAGAATTATCAGAAACCCCAGGCCCCAGTACTTTCTTGGCCATGCACTGGAAAACCCTGGTCTAGACTTCATGTAGATTATGCGGGACCTATGGATAATAAATATTACCTAGTGGTGGTGGATTCATACACCAAATTTCTGGATGTGCATGTGTGTAATTCCACCACATCATCTGTAACTTGTGAATTACTAAGGAAAACATTTTGTAATTTTGGATTGCCAGACATAATTGTCTCAGACAATGCTCCTTATTTTGTTTCTGTGGAAATGGAGGATTTTTTCGGAAAAATGGTATTAAACATGTAACACCTGCCCCCTATAATCCTTCTTCAAATGGTCTAGCAGAGAGAGCAGTGAGATCCTTGAAAGAAGGGTTAAAGTGGTTTACAGAAGGTACTATTAATACAAGGCTTTGTAGATTTTTATATAATCAAAGGAAAACTGTTCATTCTACTACTGGTAAATCTCCTTCTGAATTACTGTTTAATAGACACTTTAAAGTGCACATGGAAGCAGTAAAGACAGATCCCAATAAAGAGAAATCGGTAACTAGCTTGGCCAGTCAGTTGGCTCAGGGAGAGGAATTGTTGTTTAATGAGGGGGATGCAGTATATGCAAGGAATTTTGGAAGTGGAAAGCCCAGGGTGGAAGGGAAAATTAGGGAGGTCCTGGGCCGCAGGAACTTCACTGTGCAAGAGCAGAGTTTTGGGAACATTAATTGGAAAAGGCATACCGATCAGCTCATGCCAAGGTTCACAGGGAATTTTGAAGACCCTTCAGGTGGGGGTGGGGCAATTAGTGATATCCATCCTAATAATGAAGGGATAGCAGCACCTGCAGGAGACTGGGAGGCAGAGCAAGGGGCAGTAGAGGGTAATAGGGATACAGTTAACCCTATGGACTCTACAAGGAGTAATTCAGAAGAATGTTTCCCAGAAGTAACAGGTCAGGACTCCCAGTTGAGAAAATCAGGAAGAGTCATACGACCGCCTGATAGACTTAACCTGTAGGGATAGAGTTTATTTAAAAGGGGAGGAATGTTGGGATTGAGTACTACAGATGTTGGAGGTAGCATGTTTGGAGCAGATGCTCTTTTGTTTATGATCTTGTTAATAATATTTCATGTACCTGATAATGTTTTTGTTGTTGTTACTGGCGGAGAAAAAAAAACGATGTGGACGAAGATTGTTTGTCTGACCAAAACCATAACTTGATAATCGGGTGCAGGCGGGTGCGGCGTTGCTTGCTGGGTGTGTGTTGCTGCAACGCTCTTGGTTTGCGGCCCCGGATGCCCCGAGGCTGCCCCGTTTTGGTGGTTGGGGTCTGGACTTGGGGGGGTGGGGGTCGCTTTGGCTCTGGCTCCTTCCGCTTCTTGTTCCTCCCCTTCTGTTCTACTCACTTCCTCCCTTGCTTCCTGCTCCGAACCATAGGAGGGTTTCAGGGTTGGGGCAGGGTCTAGTTGGGTTGAGACTCGGGCGGTCTCGGGGGTTTTCCTCTTCCGGAGTGGCGGCGGAGGCATTCGAGTCGGTTCCTCCAGCCGTGCCGTATGGGTCTGACCAGTGGGCTCCCTTCATTAGTGTTTGCACGGCTGCCCCCGGCTTTTCCTTGTTAAGCTGGGGCTTTGGGGTGCGGCTCGGCCCTGGGTCATGCCGTAGAGGTTCCCGGGGTTAGGGAGGGGTTACCTGAGGTGCCTCGGCCCTGTTTGCTCTTCTTGGGTCCTTGTACCTTTGGTGTGGGGCTGGCAGTTCCTCAGAGTGGGGTTGTTCCTTCCCTCTGTGTTCCTGTTGTTTTCGGGTATACCCCTCCCGGGGTTCGGTTCCGTGTTCCTTCGGGTTCGTCGGTCCCGTCATTCATGGGGGTGTGTTTCACCCTCTTTTCCTTACCCTTTTTGCTCTTATGTCGCGATGCTGTTCACAAAAAAAAAAAAAAAGTGTTCAGGTAAGGTACATGCATACAAGGTGTGTAACAAACATTGATGGATTTCTATCTTGGCCTAGTACGTAGGGCCTCAACCGTTTCGTATCATTGTACCTGCATGTTCCTTGGTCAGGGGTGCTTGTCGTGGTTCTAAATAAATAATAAAAATAAATGTTTATTTAGGTAAGGTACTTACGTCCAAGAGATTTTACAAAGAATGATGGATTTATCGATAGGGCTAGTGCATACAATGCCTATAGCCACTATTACGCAAAGTGTTTCGGGCATTCGTTTCGGGCAAAGCGTTCTCGTTGGTTCACGAGTCTCTTCGTACCTTCCAATATTATTGGAACGTCTGTTGATTTTCGATGTGGTTCCATCGGGTCTTTTGTCAGCCTTGTTGGTTCCCTTCCATCATCTGTTTTCTTTTGCTTCGTTTTCACCTTGTTTTATTTTCGCGTCGTCTCTACTTCCAGTTTCGGCGTTCTTTGTCTTTGTTCCGCACACCTTCCTGGTGTTTGTACGATGTCTGTACGTTGTGTGTACGATTTGTGTTGTCCGCCTGGTGTACGAGCCACGCCTCCCGGTGGACGGGTGGTGCGTTTCGTACCTCATGTGCTGGGCCGCGGTGTGCGTTTTGTTTATGGGCGGTATGCTCGTGTGTTCGCGCCGTTTCTCGTGGTTTTCTGCGGCTTCTTGCTCGTTTCTCCCTCCGGTCGTGGCCCTCTGGATGCTGAGGGTGTTTTGGATTTATGTCTGGGGATGTCACTTTGTTCTCCCTTTGTCCTGCTCGTTTTTCTGCAGGGCGCGCACCTCTGGCCGTATTCTCCTTCGACCTCGCATTTTATTCGGGTAAGGGTACATACTATGCCTACTGCCTCGAGTATGCATGGCTTTTGGGCACACCTTTAGCGCTGCTCCTAGTATGTTACTTGGCTCGCCTGTGTTGTGGCACGGTTGTGTGTCTGCTCTGCAGGTGAGGTTGCCTTGTCTGGCGCTTCTGTTGGCCTAGTGCTGGTTCTCACTTTTGGTGGGGTGCTTGCCTAGTAGTGCTTGCGGGGGTTGAGCTTTGGCTCTTGGGCCCAGCCTCTCCTGTCGGTTGATGGTTGCGCAGTTTCTTGGGCCTTCTGGGCTCTGTCTTCTTGTTTGCTCCTGTGGGTGGCATCTGCCTCCTCCACATGGCATTTTGGTGCTTTTGGCTTCCTTTCCCTCTGCCATTACTCGGGTTCTTTTTGGTGTCTGTGGCTCCTTTGGGTGCTCACTACCTCCTGTGTCCCCTTGTGCGTACCTGCATACGGACATAAGTACAATGGCCCTGCGGAGGGCCTCTTGGCCCGTGCGAGGCAGCTACTAATTTAAATTAAATTTTGCTCCGAGGGGTGAGTTTATTGGGCAGCGCCACTCATCTTGTGAGTGGACACACTGCCATAGCAGCATGTACAACACTCCCCAATAGGAGGAAAACCCGCTGGGTTGTTCGTCCTGTCACTTGTACCCAGACACAGCTGGGATTTGCTTAACTGTCTCAAGTGAACAGCTCCTCAAACAAGAAGATTAACATACATTTCCACTCACTTACATGTCCAACCTGCCCTTGCACCAATAGTGGGGCCCCACCACCACGTTACATGGTAATTGGTTCCGCACATCACCGGGCCTGTTACTGTGCTGCACGGGTGGCGTGTGCCACTATCCCAGTTTCTATTGTTTCGTGGAGATTGGTCAATTAACACAAACACTAAGGAACTACTTATCTTTTGTTGCATATACAGTAGTTGTGGGTGATCGTTGGCGAGCAATGGTGTGGGTTGGGCGCACTGGGTGTTGGTATGGTGTCTCGAATGTCTGTTCTAGACCACACTTGCCGGTAGACTAGTTATTATTCGCTACTCTGCTGGTTATATGCTTGGGCTCTGCCTCAGTTCCCCACAGGTTGGCAGGACTTTTTGTTGGACGTACGGAACGGTTTGAGTTCCGTCGTTGGTACTTTGTAGAGCATTGCTTCTCTCGTTAGGCTCATGCGTTTGGAGCGAGTATCTTCTTGGGATACTCTACTCCTTCCGCCACCCTTGTTCACTGTTCCATTCTTGTTTACTCTTCCCCGCTTGGCGGGATTGCGTCGATGGCTCCTGACTGGGGTGTTGGGTGTGGTGTTTGGTCACCTTGCGTGCGTCTTTAGTGCCTTTTGTCCATCTTTTGTTCTTTGTTGTCCTGTGGGGCTCTGCCCCGCATTTCGGTGCTTTTGTTTTCGTTGTAGATCCCTGGGTCTTTTCCCTGTCTGGACACTTTCCTTGCCTATCTTCGGTGCCTGACTGCACCCTCACATAGCCGAGGGAGAGATCTTCTCGAGACCCTCATGATAACCCTGCTGTCTGTAAGGTCCCTCAGGTATGTACGCGCTCCTCTACACATTTTGTGGTTGGTCGTGTGCGTTACTTCCCGGCCTCTCCTTGGGCCGTATTTGTGGTTTTCCTTACCTAATTAAGTTTTTCCTCCCCCATGCCACACTTTTTTGTGTATCTGAGTCAGTGCTTCTTGATTATCCTGTTTGGTGCTCCGGTGGACCTCTGTCCATGTTCCCCGTCCTGCTTTTGGACTTCTCCGGTGTTCCGTTTTGGTACCGAGTTCATGCGATTTCTGTGTGGTTTTCTGCAGGCCTCGGGTTGCACCGTCTGTGGGGGGGGGGGTGTGGACTTTTCGGTCTGCCGCTCCTGCCTTCCTGATTCCTTTTCTTGGAACCGGGTTTGCTGGGTTCCGGTCCTGGTTTCGGTTTTTCTTTGTTCCTTTTCCGGACCGGGTGTGTTTGTTTTCCTGCGGTTCTCGTCCTTGGTGGTTCTCCTCTTGGATGCCTCGGGGATGCGTGTATCATTCTTCCCTGCTGGAGCTGGTTCTGTTGCTCCTTTGGGTTGCGGGGTCGCTGTTTTTAGATTCGCGTTTTGCGCTTTCGATCGTGGTGTTCGTTTCTCGTCGTTTGTGTTGGTACAGGTGGGTTCGTTATTGGTCTCCCACCTGCACGTTTCGTCTTGGGGGCGGTGTTTGGTTTTCCTATCGCTGCGAAGTGTCCTTCGGTCTTTGATAGGGTTGGTTTGTCTTCCCTTCGGGGTTGTTCTGGGACCGTTGTCGGGGATTGTCCTATCACCTCATGTTGGGTGGTGCTGGCGGAGCCGCTCCTGCTTACGTTCAGTGTTGCGGTTCCTTCTGCTCCATTTCACTTGCTGTCCTGGGCATCGTTCCCCTCTGGCCTGCTCTTTAGTTTTGGGGCCGTCCTGGTCGTTGGCCTGGGTGGTCTTTTTCTTCTTGCTTTGGTCTTTGTTTTGTCTCTGGTTTTGGTTGTTCAGTTAGTACGTGTGGTATCTGCCTCCCGGTTTCTTCCCTGTTTTACTTATATTTTGGTAAGGTAGCTCTGGGGAGCCGACGGGGCTCCCCCCAGAAAACCAGCGTTGAATGTAATGAAACACCATTTTCTGGGTGAGTCCCGGAGGCTCCCCGGCATCCCTCCCTCCCTCCGGTCGGCAGCGTTTTCGCGTATTTTGACATCCAGCCTAAGAACTGCCAGTTGGATCACCGGCGTGGAGGGTCTGGGGCTCCCCCTTCCCCCTCTCGGGGAGGGGGGGGTTGCGCAGACGGTGGCGCGGCGACGTGATGACGTCATGCTAGTTTGATCATTTTGTTTGGAGAGTTCTGTCCACTCGTTCAGCTTTCGGTAGCAATAATTTCACCAGAATAGGGGTTTGTTTTGGGGCGCCTACCTTTCTGGGTGCCTGTCCCGGTCGATGGCAGACATAGAATGCTCCCAATCACAAGGGGGTTTCTATAGGCCATTGCTCCTCGTGCCTCTCTGAGGGGGCCAGGTTCTGGCTCGTGGTCCCCGGTAGGCAAGAACTCCTAGCACTTTGACTGATGCCAGAAAGTTATACATATCCATTCAGCCTGGATAGCTCCGGGACTCACCCAGAAAATGGCGTTTCATTACATTCAACGCTGGTTTTTTGCACTGGTGGGGCGCAGGGTGCTGCGCAGCCTGTTTTCAACCAAATGGCAGCCGGCTCTGTTCCTCTTGGGTATGCTGTCCTCTTGCGGAGTTTTCATTTTATGTTTGTTTATCTACCTGGTGGGGGGTCTGCCTTCGTTCTTGCCCCCTGTGTCCCTTGTGTTCTGAGCATTATTCTGGTGGTTCCCCCTGCTAGGTCCCTGTGAGTGTACACGTCCCGGGGGTTCAGCTCTTAGAAAGTTGTTTGGTAGCTTTGGGCACCGGTTAGCAGTACCCTGCTTTTGATTACCTGAGCGCGAGTCCTATTATAGTAAACGCTCGGGACCCTGGAAAACCCCTGGGGGCGCGCGGGTCCAATGGATGTGACCCCGGAGTCCCCCCTCACTTCCAGCGAGTTTGAGGGTTGCTCTCACCCCTTGTCTCAGGGTGACTCTGTTTTGCCTCCGTTTGCTGCCTGTGGAGTCGGTGACACCTTCGACCCGGAGTCCTGCAAGTTTTGTTCCTATTTGTGGCTCAATTACCCATTTGTGCTAAGCGGGTGCAGGTAGCAGGGGCGTTGCACGTTGAGCCTTGGTGGTGACGACTCTCTTGTTTGTTTGCTCCCCGGGAGCCCTGGGGCTGCCCTGTTTTGGTTCGTGTTGGGACCTGGGAAGACGTGGTCGAGGTCGAGGGAGGGGGTAGACGTACCGTGCGCGCTCCGTTAAAATCGTGACATTAACCCTTAAACTGCGCAACGCGCCTGCAGGCTCACGTCTGGTTTGCGCAACGCGCCTCCGGGTATTTGTATTTTTCACGTTCCATTCAAAACTCCCGCGGCTACATGGGGTTCACATCAGCTTCCTCAGGGCTCTTGTAAACAGATGCCATCTTTAAAAAAAATCGTGGTCCACATTCCCGGGTGTGGGAGCCTCAGTAGTGTGTGAGCAACCAAGGCGGGCGCTCGCAGCATGAGCGCACAGCACTGCTGTTCAGCATGTGACCACAGCATCGCCTAATAATGTCAAAATATATATATAACTTGTATTATTTAGCTATGATAGTGTTATATTAGAGCCTGAGTGTGATAATGACTGGGTACAATGTTCAAATATCAGTGATTCAATGCTGTTCACAATGTTCACAGCGCTAGCCACAGCACCACAGCATTATTTCGTTCATCTAGGAATCTTCAAATGATTTCTTAGGTTCCTTTTCAAAATGTGTGGTCAATTATTCATTTACAGGAATTAGTGACCAGGATTGTGATAATAGCAGGAATGTGGTTATAATTAGCATTGTGTGTAGTATTGTGGAAGGAGGAATTTTGATGAGGGAAGGAGGGCGAGAATTGAGGTAGCCTCATTGTGTGTGTGGCTGCCATTCGTGTTTTGCTAACCATACTAGCTTAGTGGTTCATTATGGGCAACACATATGTACATGGGTATATATAGTGTGTGTATATAGTGTAAGAACAGCAACAGGAGAATGTTGAGAGGAGCTATTTTGGTGAGGGAGGTGACGTAATCGTAGCGTCGTCTGTGTGATTTTTCATGCAGTGTATGGTGGCCACTGTACTGTTTGGACACAATACCGGCTTACTTGCATAGTTCTGGTAAATAAAACATGTAGATAGGTAAATAGAACATGTGTAATAAGAACTATAACAATATGGTGGGAGGAGCAATGTTGGCGAGTAAGATGTTGGAGTGAGGGAGACAGGCTGGGTGTGGCTGCTCTCACTCGAGGTGTTCTGAATGTGTTCATGGCCAAATGCTCCTATTGGCCCATACGAGGCAGCTGCTATTGGCCCATACGAGGCAGCTGCTATTGGCCCATACGAGGCAGCTGCTATTGGCCCATATGCGGCAGCTGCTATTGGCCCATACGCGGCAGCTGCTATTGGCCCATACGAGGCAGCTGCTATTGGCCCATACGAGGCAGCTGCTATTGGCCCATACGAGGCAGCTGCTATTGGCCCATACGGGGCAGTTGCTATTGGCCCATACAGGGCAGCTGCTATTGGCCCATATGGGGCAGCTGCTATTGGCCCATACGGGGCAGCTGCTATTGGCCCATATGGGGCAGCTGCTATTGGCCCATACGAGGCAGCTGCTATTGGCCCATACGAGGCAGCTGATATTGGCCCATATGAGGCAGCTGCTATTGGCCCATACGAGGCAGCTGATATTGGCCCATACGAGGCAGTTGCTATTGGCCCATACAAAGCAGCTGCTACGCGGTGTTCTGAATGTGTTGATGGTGAATGTATATAGTGTGTGACAGTGTATAGTGTGTAAATAGATTGTATATATACACAAATTAGCATGATACATAGTAAATATGTGCTGCATATGTGTACACAAGTTTCATGCATGTAACACAGTGTCTACGGACAGTACGGATGTTGTACTGCGATATTATAGTGTACGTGTTCATTATACATTGGATTGGCACATAAAAACAATGAAAATGTATTTGGAAAGGTGCGCAAAAAATGAACGAAAATATATTCGCGGCAACTCGCGCGCCCCGCCCCGAGTGCCCCACCGTCCCCGAGAGCTTACGGCACGGGCGCACGGGGAATGATGACGTCACGCCCCAACTTCCGGACCCCATAGCAGCCAAAGTAAGTACAATTTCGAGGTTTTTTTTACATACCCATACTAAGGGAAGGGTTTTTTGACACTTTAAAAAGAAAAAAGAATTTTTTCCAGAGAATTTATTTCCTGCGCACTGCGGGGGTGTCACATTTGGAGGCAACGCAGTTAAGGGGTTAACAGGGATTCTTAGGACTACTGCCGTGGATTACTGATTACAGACATAACAAAGTGCATAGTGACCCGCTGGAAAATTGAAAATAGTCAAGTGAAGTCACAGTGAGAGGTTGTGTAAACCGGAGCTCCTGAGTGTTGTTATATTATCATAGCAATATGGAAGTTGTAGTTAAGGACCTGGTGACTCTAGTGGGAGCCCTGAGGACAGAGTTGGACTCTCTGCGGGAGGAGGTGCGTCAGCTTAAAGAACAACGAGAAGTAACGAAGGAGGAGACCAGTAGTAAAGGGACCTCGTCTTGGAGAGTTGCGAAAGACAGGGGCCTTAAGAAGACTTTGATAAAGCCGCCTTCAAACGCCATAGCAACTTCTAATTCATTTGACGTTTTGGAGGACGAGTGCTGTGGTGAGACTGCGGATCGCGCAAAAGGGAAAGCAACGAAGAGAAAGGAAGAGCAGGCCCCTCAGAAAGTAAAGGTACCTAAGCAAACATTAGTTGTGGGAGATTCCCAGATAAGGTATTTGGATAGAGCGTTTTGTGCTAGAGATAGGGGGAACAGGTTAAGGGTTTGCTATCCCGGAGCTGGCATTGGTGATATTATAAACAACATGAATGATATTATGGCTGGTAATGGGAACAATCCCATTATTTGCATTAGCGTGGGAGGAAATGATGTTGGTCGAGTTAGGAGTGAGGAACTGATTCAGAGGTATAAAACAGCCATAGAATTAGTTAGGAGCAAGGGAGGAATCCCGATCATATGTGGCATTCTTCCAAGAAAGGGAGTGGGAAATGAATGGATATCGAGGGCACTTGGTGTCAATTGCCGGCTGGAAAGATATTGCAAATCAAATGCAATATCTTTCATAGACAACTGGGAACACTTCTATGGAAGAAATGAAATGTATGCTCGTGATGGGGTGCATCTATCGAGAGCTGGGGTTGTTGCTCTTGCGAACTCGTTGGAAGAAGTGGTTAGAGGTGTTTGTTTGGGTTTAAACTGTTAGTAGATAGAGGTATGGGAATTGATTTGGAGGAAGGAGGTAATAAAAGTATGTGTTTGTGGGAGAAAGGAATTGGCAAAACGATCAGGGAAAGAGAAGGTCCGCAAAATAACAATTCACTTAGGGTATATTACACTAACAGTAGAAGTCTAAGAAATAAAATTAACGAATTAAATGCTCTTGTCTGCACAGAAAAAATACATATTATTGCACTTACCGAAACGTGGATGAATGTAGAAAATAGAGAACTATTAGCTGAATATCAAATATACGGATTTAAACTATTTCACACAGATAGATATATTAGACGAGGAGGTGGAGTAGCCATATATGTTAGGGACAATTTGAAATGTAGTCTCAAAGAGGGAATCAAAACAGAGCCACACACAGAAACCATTTGGATAGAATTAAACGAAAAAGCAAATAATATTATAATAGGAGTAATATATAGGCCACCAAATTTAGACAGAATGGAAGCAAAGCACCTATGGGATGAAATATCTAGAGCATCTAGATCTAACAGTATTTACGTCATGGGTGACTTTAATTTTAGCGGAATAAACTGGTTGAACAAAACAGGGAATAGTGAAGCAGAAGATTTTCTAGAATTAATTGACGATTGCTTTCTTACGCAACACATTAAGGAACCAACACGGGAAAATAATATTTTAGATTTAGTGTTAACTAACAGGGAAACGCAAATTAATGACATCGAAATAGGGAGTGAGCTAGGGAGCAGTGATCACAAAGAAATCAGATTTAGCATAGAATGGAAAAGACCAGTAGGAGAAAATTCTGTTAAAGTGCCAGATTTTCGAAAAGCTGATTTTAATAGCCTAAGAAATTTTTTGGGTCAAATTGATTGGAAAGTCTTGGGTATGGGGTGTGGGCCGGTCTTGGAGCGAGACATGAACCCAGCGATAGGTGACTTAAATGGGGATTTCGATGTGGATTCAATATATAACTTATTTAAGAATATTCTAAACAAAGCACAGGAACGTAGTATACCATACAAATTGAATAGATCGAATACTAATGACCCAAAGTGGATAACAAAGAATTTGAAGAACCTTATAGGTAAAAAGAGAGCTTGGTACAAAAGGATTAAAAATGGGGAGGTCACTTTAGAACAGGAATTCGTACAACTGGTTAGAAATGTTAAAAAAGAGATAAGGAAAGCAAAAAGAAACTATGAAGTTCGCATAGCAGGGCAAGCAAAGACAAATCCTAAAGGGTTTTTTCAGTTATATCGTACTAAGACTAGGGAAAGGATAGGTCCATTAAAAACTGATACAGGTCAAATAACAGATAGTGATGAAGAGATGAGTAGTATTTTTAATAAATATTTTGTATCTGTATTTACTAAAGAGGAACTTAACAATATGCCTTCAGCTGAACAAGTCTATGTGGGTGGGGACGAGGACAGGTTGACGAGTTTAGCAGTTACCAGGGAGGATGTTCTTAAACAAATAGTAAAACTCAAACCAAACAAATCCCCAGGGCCGGATGAAGTGTTTGCCAGGGTGCTTAAAGAATGCAAAGAGGAGCTTTGTGACCCACTGTCAACCATATTTAATAAATCAATAGAGTCAGGCAGAGTGCCAGAGTTTTGGAAAGTTGCTAATGTGATACCAGTTTTTAAGAAAGGAGATAGATCACTTGCGTCTAACTATCGACCAATTAGCCTAACGTCTATTGTGGGAAAGTTACTCGAATCTATAATAGCAAATAAAATTCGTCTTCATCTTGAAAAACATAAATTAATAATTGAGTCTCAACATGGTTTTATAAATGGCCGTTCATGTTTAACAAATTTGTTATCTTTTTATTCTAGCATTGTTGAGGCAGTTGATAGTGGTAAGGATTGCGATGTTGTATACCTTGACTTTAGCAAAGCTTTTGATACAGTGCCACATGAAAGACTGATTAAAAAGATAGAGTCTCATGGAATTGGGGGTGCTATATTAAGCTGGATTAGGGCATGGCTATACCAAAGGAAACAGAGAGTTAGTATAAATGGAATCAAGTCAGAGTGGGAAAATGTTGTAAGTGGAGTGCCTCAAGGCTCTGTCCTGGGACCTCTGTTGTTTATAATATATATAAATGATTTAGATTCAGGTTTGAGTAGCAACATTTGCAAATTTGCCGATGATACGAAAATCGGTAGGGAAATTAATTCGGAGGAGGACTCACTATCACTTCAAGTTGATCTAGATAGGGTTTTGAAATGGTCAAAGGATTGGCAGATGCAGTTTAATGCTGATAAATGTAAAGTTCTGAGGTTAGGTAATGATGATAGAGTTACAAGATACGAGCTAGATGGTGTTGTGATTGCGAAGTCGGATTGCGAAAGGGATCTGGGAGTTATGATTAGTAAGAATTTAAAACAAAAGGATCAATGCATAAATGTTCGTAATAAGGCAAATCGGACACTTGGATTTATTAATCGCAGCGTTAGTAACAAGACACCTGGTGTGGTTCTCAAGCTATATCTTGCTCTAGTTAGGCCCCATTTAGATTATGCAGTTCAGTTTTGGTCGCCATATTATAGAATGGATATAAATTCACTTGAACGTGTCCAGCGTAGGATGACTAAGTTAATTCCCCAAATTAGAAATCTTTCATATGAAGAAAGATTAACAAAGCTTAAGTTGCATTCACTGGAAAGGCGAAGAGTTAGGGGCGACATGATAGAGGTTTACAAGTGGGTGAATGGACATAACAAGGGGGATATTAATAGGGTATTAAAAGTATCAACACAGGACAGAACACGAAACAATGGGTATAAATTGGATAAGTTTAGATTTAGGAAAGACTTGGGTAAATACTGGTTCAGTAACAGGGTTGTAGATTTGTGGAACCAATTGCCGCGTAACGTGGTGGAGGTGGGGTCCCTCGATTGTTTCAAGCGCGGGTTGGACAAGTATATGAGTGGGATTGGGTGGTTATAGAATAGGAGCTGCCTCGTATGGGCCAATAGGCCTTCTGCAGTTACCTTTGTTCTTATGTTCTTATGTTCTTATGTCATTAACAATAGAACTTTGTGTTAAATAGAGAATAAACGGGAGACCACGTGTGAGCCAGTGAACGAGGCTTTGTGTACATGCGTGTATTAGGAAAAAAAAAAATAGTGAACGGTGATCCGTGGAACAGTGATGTGGAACGGGTATCACAACAACATATAAGTTGGAAGTGAATATTATAAATATAGAATACTAGAAATATAGAATAGTGGCAAGAGGCGGCATCAGTGGTTATAAATTGGGTAACTGGAAACTGGTGACATCAACCTGGGCCACAAGAGGTCACCTGTACCGACCGGGGACCAGCCTCGCTACCTACACTAAGTACCTGCCATAAAGTTTGAACAAAATAACATACATAATATTACAAATATACGGTATACATATAATATTATAAATATTAAACATATAAATATATATACATATATATTGTTACATATATACAATATACATATAATATTATAAATATATAGATATATACAACAAAACAAGGCAAAATGGGAGTAAATAAACAAATTTGTGGCCACTGTAACAACTCCTTAAAGACGAAGGTAACGAGAATTGAATGTTATATCTGTAAGACTAGATTCCATTCGGCTTGTACAGGAGTGAGTAACACTACGGCACTGAGAGCTGGTCACTTGCTCTGGGTGTGTAAAAATGACCTGCCAGCTTGGAATATCCTAAAAAACCTTCTAGATAACATGACGCATGATCGAAAAACATCATTCATTGGAAGCCTACCAGCCATCCAGAAGGAGTGGGAAAGGAACAACAATTCTAATATACAAGGGGCGGAGGCTGTAGTCAGGGATGAAACTGAGGCTGAAATTTAGGAAGTTGTAAACTCTGACTCAGTAGGCCAGGATGTAGATGACAGTAAACCAGAAAGTGTACCAGACAGCACGGACAGCTCGATAGGTACAGACACTACGACGGTTCCCGATAGAGCAATTCAGAACAGAAGGACAGACTTATGCAAATTTTATGCAAAGGGCATATGCAGACATAGATATGCTGGTAATAAGAAAGGATTAGAATGCAGTTACCAACATCCCCAAAAATGTTTAAATATGCTTCATATTATAAATGAATCATATATGCATCAAATAAAAATAGGGGGGCCTCGTAGCCTGGTGGATAGCGCGCAGGACTCGTAATTCTGTGGCGCGGGTTCGATTCCTGCACGAGGCAGAAACAAATGGGCAAAGTTTCTTTCACCCTGAATGCCCCTGTTACCTAGCAGTAAATAGGTACCTGGGAGTTAGTCAGCTGTCACGGGCTGCTTCCTGGGGGTGGAGGCCTGGTCGAGGACCGGGCCGCGGGGACACTAAAGCCCCGAAATCATCTCAAAATAACCTCAAGATGCTTAGGAAAGGTGAGTGTCGATTTCGATCAATATGTAGGTTTTTCCATCCTGACATGTGCCAAACCTCACTGGAGGACAGAAAATGCTATGACCTCAGCTGCCCACACTTTCACGTGAAAGGCACGGAACGCTACATAAAGAGTGGCAAGCAGGATAATGAATTTGGAGGAAACTCTATAAATTTTTTATACCAGACCGGCAGAGAATTCAAAAGGAGCAGCATGGAGAGTGTATGGAACTGGATGCCAGATCCACTTGCATTCCAGAATTACAGATACAATTACCCACCGAAAGGGAACTACAACTACGACAGACAACTGCCCTACAACAATCAGTACTGGTCAGAACAAACTCATTATGTCCACGAATAATGGGCTTGCCGAAAAAGTCTCCCATTCGAACTATCACTAATAGAGTAACCTCATTCATCTTTGCCAACATACAAGGACTGAAAACAAGAACAAACAACAAAGTACAGTTCATAAATGGCCTCCTCACAGAGTCAAATGCAGTATTTGGAGCTTTCACAGAAACCCATGCAGGGGAATTGTTGGACAGTGAGATCTGGATTCCAGGATATAACCTATACAGGTGTGAGGAAAATTAGGTCACATGGAGGAGTGGGTCTGTATATTAGGGAAGACCTTGTATGCTCGGAGCTCCTAAACGTTACAAATGAGGTGGTAGAGGTACTGGGATTAAAAATAGAGAAAATAAATTTAGTGATTATTCTAATATACAAACCGCCAGATGCAACGGTTGAGGAATTCACAAAACAGATAAGCAAAATAGAGAATAGCCTTGATAATTTGGAGAACCCGATACCTGATATTATCTTCCTAGGTGACTTCAATTTGCCTAGTCTCAGGTGGAAAATAGCAAACAATAATATTATACCAGGAAATCTATCAGGACCTAACCAACCACAGATTAGAGAACTACTTAGATTCTGTGACAAATTTTCACTCAATCAGCAGATATCGGAGCCAACGAGAAATGAAAATATTCTAGATCTGGTCTTTACGAACAATGAAGACATTATCAGAGACATTACGATATCAGATACCACATACTCAGATCACAAACTCATTGAAGTGCAAACGACCATCAATACTCAGAATAGACATAAAACGTTGATAAAGCGAGAGGGGCTATTCAGTAAAGTCAATTTTAATAATAAAAGGATAGACTGGGAGATAATAAACAGGGAACTTACAAACATTCCATGGGGAACTGTTCTAAGTAATACAAGTCCTACAGAAGGAATAGAAAAACTGACTTCAGAAGCGTATCAAGTCTGTCTGAAACATGTTCCTTTGAGGAGAGTCAGAAAGAGATCTAACGTAGAAAGAGAACGCAGACGACACTATAAACGCAGGAAAAAATAACGGAACTGCTTATGCAGACACAAATTTCTCGTCAAAGAAGGAATAATTTAAATAGGGAGATTGAAGAAATCGAGCGGAAATTGAAACACTCGATATGAAACTGAAGAAATGCAGTTAGAACAGAAAGCAATTCAGGAAATAAAGAAAAATCCAAAATATTTCTTCTCATATGCGAAATCAAAAGAAAAAACCACTGCCAGTATTGGACCTATTCGTACAAGTGAAGGTTCATACATGGAGGATGACAAAGAAATTAGTGAAATCCTAAAAAAGCAGTATGAGGACATGTTTAGCACTCCAATAAACAACATGAAGGTGGAAGATCCAGACAATTTCTTTATGCGAAATATTCAAACCCCTGTAAATATAACTGATATAAACACGAGCGCACTAAATTTTGAAAAAGAAATTGAAAACATGCCCATGCACTCGGCCCCAGGTCCAGACTCATGGAATTCAATATTTATAAAGAAATGCAAAGTGCCGGTAGCACAGGCACTCAGTATAGTGTGGAGGAAGAGCTTGGACACGGGGGAGATACCAGATGCACTTAAAGTAGCAGACATAGCCCCTCTTCACAAGGGAGGGAGCAAAGCATTGGCAAAAAATTATAGACCAGTTGCACTAACATCGCACATCATAAAAGTATTTGAGAGAGTGATTAGGAGTCAGGTCACCAATTTCATGGAGACCAATGACCTTCACAACCCAGGCCAACATGGATTTCGAGCGGGAAGATCGTGCCTCTCACAGCTACTTGAGCACTACGACAAAGTCACTGAGGCAATAGAAGAAAAACAGAATGCTGATGTGATATACACGGACTTTGCAAAGGCTTTCGATAAATGTGACCATGGCGTGATAGCACACAAAATGAAGTCAATGGGGATAACCGGTAAAGTAGGACGCTGGATACTCAGTTTTCTGTCAAACAGGACTCAGCGAGTAACGGTCAACCATATAAAATCTAGTCCAAGTGCAGTGAAAAGCTCTGTACCTCAGGGTACAGTCCTTGCACCGCTGCTTTTCCTTATTCTCATATCAGATATAGACAAAAATACAAGTCACAGCTTCGTATCATCCTTTGCAGATGACTCAAAAATCAGTATGAAAATTACCTCGGCTGAAGACATTGAAAAACTTCAAGCTGATATTAATAAAGTTTTCGACTGGGCATCAGAAAATAACATGATGTTTAACAGTGATAAATTCTAGGTACTCAGGTACGGTAAAAATGAGGACCTTAAACATAATACAGAGTACAAAACACAATCAAATGTACCCATAGTAGGAAAACAGCATGTAAAGGATTTGGGAATAATAATGTCTGACGACCTAACGTTTAAGGAGCATAACCAAGCAAATATTGCGACAGCCAGAAAAATGATAGGATGGATTACGAGAACTTTCAAATCCAGGGATCCCATCACAATGGTTGTACTCTTTAAGTCACTTGTGTTGTCCCGTCTTGAGTACTGCTCAGTACTCACTTCCCCCTTCAGAGCAGGAGAGATTGCTGAAATAGAGGGAATACAGAGAACATATACGGCACGCATAGATGCAATAAAGCACCTAAATTATTGGGAGCGTCTCAAAGCCCTCCAAATGTACTCACTAGAAAGAAGACGAGAGAGATATCAAATAATATACACCTGGAAGATACTGGAGGGCCAAGTACCAAATCTACACAGTAAAATAACAACGTACTGGAGTGAACGATATGGAAGAAAATGTAGAATAGAACCAGTGAAGAGCAGAGGTGCCATAGGCACAATCAGAGAACACTGTATAAACATCAGAGGTCCGCGGTTGTTCAACGTCCTCCCAGCAAGCATAAGAAATATTGCCGGAACAACTGTGGACATTTTCAAGAGGAAACTAGATTTATTCCTCCAAGGAGTGCCGGACCAACCGGGCTGTGGTGGGTATGTGGGCCTGCGGGCCGCTCCAAGCAACAGCCTGGTGGACCAAACTCTCACAAGTCAAGCCTGGCCTCGGGCCGGGCTTGGGGAGTAGAAGAACTCCCAGAACCCCATCAACCAGGTATCAACCAGGACTTGGGGTGTTGGTTGCTTCGGTTCCTTCCACACCCCCTTGTCTTTTCCCTGGATCCCCCCCTTCCTGCCTTCATCCAGTTCCTTACCGTCTGTAGGTTCGAAGTGGGGTTCGATGGTTTTGAGACTCGGGCGGTCTCGGGGACTTCCCCTTCCAGGGTAGTGACGGGGGCATTTGAGCCTGTTCCTCCAGCCGTGTTTTAAGAGTCTGCCAGTGGGCTCCCTTCCTTAGTATTTCGCGGCTGCCCTGGTTTTTTGGTACGGCCGGGGCTTTGGGGGGACGGCTCGGCCCCGGGGCCTGTCGTGTGGGTTCCCACGGCTGGGGAGAGGCTGACTTGGGGCTTAGGCCCTGTAGGGCCCCGCGGGTTTTTTCTCCCCTTTAGGCGGGTCTTGCAGTTACGCGGAGTGGGGCTTTTCCTCCCCCCCTCACCGTACGAGTTGTTGGGCGTCGGCCCCTCCCTGGGCTCGGTTTCTTGTCCTTTGAGTCGGTTGGTTCCGCTCTGTAGGTGGGTGCTCTGCTCTGTTGCTTCCCCTTTTTTTGGGACGAGGTATCTTCGTCATGTTTCCCCAATCTTGGGGTTCTACGTGACTTTTGGTCTTGGGTGCAACTGTGCCTTTGTGTGCCTTCGGGACTGGTGTTTGCTTCTGTGTTCTCGAGGGTTCGGGAAGGTTTTCGCTACTTCCCGTATTATTGGAACATCTGTCAGCTCCTAGTCAGAGTCGCCGTATTGGGCTACTTGTAGCCCAATTGGGCTACTCGTGGCTTGGTTGGGTTCCCATTGGGCTCCGTTTTTGCTTCGTTTGCAGGTTATGTTGTCGCTGCTTCCTCTTTTGGCTCCTTTGCCGTGTGATGGGTTGCTTTTTCTACTTAGTGGTTCCCTAGGGTTGCGTTCTGTTTGGCTACTTTTCTTGTGCAGTAGTCCTGGTTGGCGCCTTTCCGCAGAGTGGGTTGTGCGGTTCAGCCAGCGTGTCCTGCGCATGCGCCGTGGCAGTTTGTTTTGGTCTGGGCGGTGTGTTTCAGTGCTGGTGTTTTCCGCCCTTTTTTTCTCGGGTACTTCGCCTCTCGCTCTTCTCCCTTCTCCGGTATGTGCCCCGTCGCTCCAGGGGTGTACTGGATTACAGCTGTGGGGAGGACGCCGTGGTTTTCCCTGTGTCATGGGTGTGGGCCTTCTCCTTCACCCCTACTCCTGCGTGTCAGGCTCTGGCTTCTTCACCTGGAGGTGCTCCCAGGATCATCTTAGCACTGTTGGGTCGTGTCACGTTCGTTCCTCCATTCGATAGGTGACTTTCTGAGGTCTAGCACCTTTCAGCCGGGCGCTGGATGCGGAGATGTTTATATACCTGTCATTCTTTAGGTATATGTATATGTACATAATATATATGTATATACATTATGTGTATATGTGTATGTATACTTTTTCTTTCGGAAGGGGCTCTGTTCCCTTCACTGTTGACAGGGCGCTGGGGGAGCAGCTTGCTCTGTTGATTCTCGCATGGTCCCGCAGTTAGTGGGCGCTTTTCGTTGTCTTCCGGCCTCTGGTGACAGCGGCGAACGGCTTCTCCCCCTTTGGGGGGTTCAGGGCTGGCGGGATGGGCTTCTTCCCCTGCGCTTCGTCATGTCATCTTAGTGGGTGCGTTGGACATGGTCGATCCGCCCCATCCTTTTGGGGTTCCCGTCTGCTCTATGCAGACATGAGCCTGGTTAATCTGCGGTTCTTCTGGACTTCTCCAGTCTGCGCCTTGGATTCTATGCCCTCATCGGAGGACTGTTGTCTCCGGTCCGGCTTCTGTTGGGGCCAGGTGCCTGGATGGTGGTCCTGGACCTCTAGGTAAATTTTTGGCATGTTGTTCTCCAGTTTATCGGGACTGGCACAGTTGGTAGTGGGGCTTTAGGCTTGCCGCTTTTGTTGCCTTCCCTAGTTTGTAATTGGCACTTTATATATTTACGCATCTTTACCAGATCTTGGTGCCCTATCTGAGTCTACTTGGGATTTGGTGTCTGGCCTACCTCGACGACTGGCTGATGTGGGCTCCCAGTCGGTCTGCTTGTCTGCTCGCCAGGTGTGAGGTGCTTTCCAGATCGCCGGGTTTGGTTTCTTGGTGATCTGGAGGCCGTTCCATCTGTTTCTGTCCTGGGTTTGGACCTGGCTGGGTCTTGTTTAGGGCTCTTGGACCGCTCCTTGTCCTTCCCTCCAAGAGTGTTGCTGCAGCTGTGGTCCCGCCTTCGGCTGTTCATGAGGGGGTCCCTGGTTGCTCAGCGGTTGCTCGAGCAGTTGTGCGGGAGTCTGAACTTCGATGTGCTGGTCTGCCCGCAGGGTCGGGTTTGTCTTCGGCGTCTGTTTGGTTCCTTCGGAGACTCCCCTTCCGCCTCTCTTGCAATCGTTGGGTTCATTCCTCCGGGGATCTTGTGTTGGTGCTGCGTCACCAGTTTCCTCTTTAGGGTTTTTGGGGTTCCATGCCTTGGCACCGCCCCGAGCCTTCTCTCGGTGTGTTCACGGACGGGTCATCTCTAGGCTGGGGCTTTGTGACCAGTGCTCACCAGGTCGGCCGGGGGATGGTGGGGTCTGTCTGTCCGTTGGGCTCACAGCACAGTTCGGGAGTTCGTGGCTGTCTGGTTTGCGCTTCGGAGGGTTCGGGTCACTCAGTGCTCTACCATTCAGCTCCATTTGAACTGTTCTCTGGTGGTTCTTTGCCGGAACCACAGGGTTTCTCTTAGGTATTTGCCTTTGGGGTTGGTCCCTTCGAGTGGCTCGTTTGCTGGATTCTCGGGGTTTGGCTAACCGTGAGGTTCATGTCCGGGTATGTCCTTCGTCCTAGCGGACAGGCTTTCTCGGTTCATTCCTCTGTTAGCGGGTTGGCCAGTCGTCGCCGACTCATTTCGTTGGCTCTGCCGGACGTATGGACTCCTGGCCATGGACGTCTTAGAGTCGGCATGGTCTAGGCGTCGCCCATTCTATGTGGCGCCCTTACCCGCCTGCGAGGCGTTCACGTTGGATGCTTTTCGGCAGGACTCCTCGGCTCTTCGCGTCTGGTATTTTGACGCGGGTATCACCATCTCTGTGGTGATTAGGTGGCTTTGTTGATGGTGTCCCTCCTGCGAGCTTTGTCTCGTCGACAGTATGATATTCCTGGTGTTTCTATGCACCTTTTTCTTGCTCTTCGTAGGTCGTCTTCTCTTTCGCATCGGGTTGTCTTGTCCTTTCTTGGGTTTTCAGGACTACAGTTATTTGATGTTTCTTACTGTCGCCTCATTTTGTGCGGCGCTGGCGGAGCCGCTCCGGCTTGCGTTCAGGGTGGACGTCACATCTGCCCCGTTTCGTATGATTTCTCGTGTTTTGTTTCACTTCCGGCCTGCTCATGCGTCACCTGAGCCGTCCTGGTCCGTCCTTGATCAGGGTGCCCTCTTATCTTCTCCTCAGTTTGTGGTAGCCCCTTCGGTTCAGGTTTCTGCTCTTTGGTACTGGTGGTAGGTTTGTACTTTTGCAGCCTTTCTCCGTCCTTCTGGTGACGGTTGAGAAGGCTGCCTACCGGGGGGGTCCTTATGTTATTGGTGCTTGATTGGTTTGGCGGGGGTGCGTCCTGTGTTGTCCGGTTGTGCTTTATTGCGGTTACCTGCGTACCATATCTGGGGATGCGCTTTGAGTTGATCCGGTTCCCCTTGTTTCCTGTTTCAGGGCTCGGGTCTCCTAGGTCGGCCGCAGAGTTTTTAGGTCTTTCAGCCTGTGGTCTATCCTTGCGCCAGTGCTGTTCGGACGTTTGCAGCTTTCGCTGCTGTGTTCGTGACGCCTAGGGCTCATTTCTGGTGCGAGGATTTGAGGGTTGCACAGCTTCCTGGCCGCCTGTTCTTTATGCGCGCGTCTGCTCCTGTGCGTTTTTGTTGCCTTGGGTCGCAGGTTGCAGCCTATTGTCTTGGCTTCTCGTTGAGGAGTTTGTGGCAGCCGCCTCCCGGGTCAGCCCCTTCTTTTCCTTCTCTTTGGGTATGAAGCTCCAGGGAGCCGTAGTGGCTCCCCACAGAAAACCAGCATTGAATGTAATGAAACGCCATTTTCTGGGTGAGCCTTGGAGGCTCCCTGGCAACCCTCCCTCCCACCGGTTTACGGTTAGCTTCCGAACTGATGCTAGGCAGCCGGCGCGGTGAGGTCCGGGGCTCCGGCGCGGCAGTAAAGTGTGATGTTTGCTTGTTTGGTTGTTTCCTTGGGATTGTAGGGAGTTTCTACCTCTCTGTTTGGTTTTTTGTTTTAGTTTTTTACCATGTGGGGTTTGTTTTGTTATGCCTACCTTTCTGGGTGCCTAAGCCCTGTTCGATGGCAGATAAGGAAAACCCCAACCACAAGGGGGTTTTCCAGGGCCATTGCTCCCTGAAACCTCTCTGAAGGGGCCAGGTTCTGGCGCTGGTCCCTGGTAGGTTTGAACTCCTTAGCTAATGTCCCAGTCTAATATAACATACATTAACCCAATAAGCTCCAGGGAGTCTCCGGGGCTCACCCAGAAAATGGCGTTTCATTACATTCAACACTGGTTTTTTGGGTAAATGCTCTTCCCAAATGTAAAATTGTATATCTCCATGTGTATTGTACTAATTGCATTTTGTTATAAATTCCAGTTATATGTGGATGTGGTGGAGAAAGTGTGGGCTTCTGTAGCATCTGGCGGCACTGTGATACGAGCAGAGGTGACAGGTTCCATCCTGGCCCGCTGCTTCTTGCCTGGCAACCCGACACTGACTCTCACCCTTAACACACGGCTTTCAACTACTCCAGAAGAAGGTGCAATAAGATATGAACAAATTTACATAAGTGTTTTTTTTTATGACATTGTATCAGATTATAAATGGAACGTGTAATTATGACATGTTTGTTCTATATATGTTCATTATTAACACAATTCTTATTCTGAAGTCCAAGTTAATGATGTACCTCTTTATGTTGCATATTTCTGAGGGGAGCCCAGTAGGCTCCATGAAGGTATCCAGACTGATAGGTGCTATTTAGTTTGGGGACATCAGTTATGGGAGTTCTATTGCCTACCAGGGTCCATGAGCCAGAACCTGGCCTGCTCAGAGAGGCGCAGGGAACAATGGCCATATGAGTTCTCTGTTTTTCGAGTATGTCATGTCTGCCATTGACTGGGAAAGGCACCCAGAAAGGTAGGCAAACCAATACAGACCCTCTACTGGTGAAAACTGCAACCTATGTCCAAACAGAGCCAAAGAACTCCCCCCAAAAGAAAACAAACAAACTTACAAACAAGCAAATTGTCATCCAACTAGCACGCCCGCTCGTTAATGTCTTCCCCTCCTTCGAGAGGGGAAAGGGAAAGTCTGCTCAGGCAAGCCTGCAACTCACACCTCCATTGGGGGGCACACGTTACCTTTGGTCTGTCTGTCTTTACTTGCCTGTCTGTATTTTGCCCTATGTGGCTGTGCCAGCTGTGCAGAGTAGTTGTGTTGGCCTTGTGTTCTTCAGTATGTAAGGCAACATGCGTTTGGGACTCGCTTCCCTAGCCACCCTGTAAATACTACCCTTGCGTGTTCAGGGTTCTCTTCCCTGGGGCATCCAGGACTCACTCTCATAGTGGTCTCCATCACCTGATTCATGGGGATTTCCATCTAGCCCTGGGTAGGGAGTGATTGTTCTTGGGTGGGGTGCACTGTGGCCAAGTGCAACCTGCACACACACGGTGGCCAAGTCTCTCTCTGAATGCCAGTTTGTTTGTAATTGGGATTTTTTATTTATTTATAGCCCCTTATTATGAAGGAGGTCTGCCTAGCTTCCCATTAGGTCCACCTAAGTTGAGTTTAGTAGTTCACCAAACCCCCCACTAGAAAAAGAAGGTACGATGACGTTTCGGTCCATCCTGGACCATTCTCAAGTCGATTGTGATGAGGGAAGGAAGCGAAGGCAGTAAATAGGCAAAAGAGAGGTGAGGAGGAGGAAATCTTAGAGGAAGAAAAAACAAGGCAAAGGGTACGAAAGGTAAGGTGTAATAAAGGGGGGGGGGATAGTAATAGGAATAAGAAAGGGATCATAAGAGTAAACAAGGGAAAGAAAAAGAAAGAAAGAAAGAAAGAAAGATAAATGTAAGGGTAAGCTTATGTTAGGTCATGTTTGTTAGAAAATTTAGAACATTTGAGTATATACTGTGAAAGGGAAGTGTCAACAGCAACAAAGTCAGGACTCGAGTTTATGTTGGATATGTTGTGTATCAGAGCTGATTCAACAAGACAGTGTCTGTGTAGAGTAGAGGCAGGAAATATTATTTTGGAGGAAGACCAATCAATAGGATGATTGGAATCCCTAACATGACGGCCAGTTTCACCAAAGTAATTGTTTAGTAGTTTCTGACGTGGTTCACCTCCGGTCTGCTCATGCGCCGCCTGAGCCGTCCTGGTCCTTGGATCGGGTACTCTCTTTACTTCTTAGTTTGTTGTGGCCCCTTCGGTTCTGGTTTGTTTTCCAGGGCTCTTTTTTTGTTGGCATTGGCCTCTGGGGATCAGGTCAAGGAGCTTCTTGCTCTCCTCTGGTGCAGGGGTTTCTACTCTTTTGGTCCTTCGTGTTGGGTTGTTTGCTTGCAGCAATCTCCCTCTTTTTGGGCAGCAACTGTAGCGGCTGCTTTCCTGGGGAGGTCCTTGACGTTGTTGATGCTTGGTTGGCTTGGCCGGGAGTGCATCATGTGTTATGCTAGGTTGCGGCTCTCCACCGTTCTTTGCATGCCACGGCTTTCGTGGCCGGGGATCGCGCTTTGAGTTGCTCCGGTTTACCTTCTTCCCTGTTCCAGGGTGCATTTCTCTTGGGTCATTCATAGGATGGTTCGGTCCAGCCAGCCCGTGATCTATTCCTGTGCCCCGACGTTCATACGTTTGCTGCGCTTGCTGCTGTCTTTGGCAACATGTCTTGGGTTGTCGTTCGGGCGCGCGGTTTTTGGCGGTTATCTTGAGATGATTTCGGGGCTTAGTGTCCCTGCGGCCTGGTCCTCGACCAGGCCTCCACCCCCAGGAAGCAGCCCGTGACAGCTGACTAACTCCCAGGTACCTATTTACTGCTAGGTAACAGGGGCATCAGGGTGAAAGAAACTCTGCCCATTGTTTCTCGCAGGCGCCCGGGATTGAACCCGGGACCACAGGATCACGCGTCCAGTGTTCTGTCCGCTTAGCCACCAGCTCCCATGCCGGTGGGTCGGACAGGGTCCTGGCTGCACATTCCTTCGTTGATGTTCCTGGGCCTTGTTGGGCCTGTGTGGCCTTGGGTTGGTAGTTGCAGCTTGGACCCTGTCCAGGCCGCCAAAAACCGCGCGCCCGAACGACAGCTTAAGACATGTTGCTGAAGACGGCAGCAAGCGCAGAAAAATATGCCACTTACGATCTCGGCTTTGCGTTGGGGAGAGTAGGGAGCGTGGATTGTGAGGGAATTGGATGGATGGATAGGGGGACTAGATGGATGGAGGTGGACTGGATGGATGGATGGATGGATGGTGGATGGATGGACTGGATGGATGGATGGACTGGATGGTGGGGGGGACCAGATGGATGTATGGTGGACCAGATGGATATATGGTGGACCAGATGGCTGGATGGTGGGGGAAACTGGATGGATGGATGGTAGAGGAGGACTGGATGGATGGATGGATGGTAGAGGAGGACTGGATGGATGGATGGATGGCCTGGATGGTGGGGGGACTGGCGGATGGCAGATGAGTGAGTTGAGAAAACAGGTGGGAGAGGGGTGATGGGAAAGAAAATCTTTCAGAAACACCAGTCCTAAAATCATGTAAGGGAAGAACACGTGGAGAGCGAGTGGGTAGGCAAGTGATAGTGAGTGGGGAAATCAGTAGCAGGGCGGGTAGCAAAGTGTGTGGATACGCAGACAGCAGTGATCGGGCAGGTGTCTGTGTGTGCAGGCAGGCAGTAGTGAGATGGTTGGCAGAGTGGGTATAGTGGGCGTGCAGGCATCAGATTGAGCAGGTGGCAGATAGTATACTAAGGAGGTGGGTGGCAGATGAAAGACTAAGAAGGTGGGTGACAGATGGTAGACGAAGGAGGTGGGTGGCAGATGAAAGACTAAGGAGGTGGATGACAGATGGTAGACGAAGGAGGTGGGTGGCAGATGAAAGACTTAGGAGGTGGGTGGCAGGGCAGGCACAGAGTGGGTGGGTAGCAGTATGGTCAGGAGAGAGTGGGTGGGGCAGATTATTAGCAGAGAATTAGCAGTGAGCAGGCAGGCGGTGGTGTGAGTTGGTGAGCTTCCGAGTTCCGACTAGGACTAACACAGGAGCTGGTCACCCCCGGTCCCTTCCTTAGACTCCCCATCCCGCACACTGGACCCTCCCCAATACCTCTATCCCTCCACCCTTCCCACTACCTATATCCCCCACCCTCCCCTCTACCTCCATCTCCACATCCCCCACACTGGTGACCTCCAGCTGTACCTCTCCCAGCCATATATGGAGTATGGATGGCATTAATTTGGTGGGCTTCCTTGCAACCAGCTGATAGATTGGGAGCCAGACTCCCTGAGCGCCTAACATTAATCTCTTATTGTTTACTGACTGGTTGTGACTGTGAAAGCCTGATTGACTGTGAAAGATTGATTGACAGTGAATGGCTAAGTGACTATGAATGCCTGATTGACTGTGAATGACTGATTGACTGTAAATGCATGTCTGACCATAAATGCCTAACTGGTTGCTACCACAACTGAGCATGCTTGACTGCCTTTGGTTATGACTGACTGTGACTGGTCTTGACTGTGAATGCTTGACTGACATGTGACTGACTGACTGGTTCTGACTGGCTACCACATAACAGAGGCAGTAAAATGTGTGAAAGCAAAATCTGAAACCAGTGATGCAGATATGAGAGCATTTAAGGCGAGCAGGGGATGATCTCACCACTTCCTCCCTCCTCCTCACCCTCCCCATACACCAACATCGCTCCTTCCTCCCTCCTCATCGTCTCCCATACGCCAACAAAAGTCCTCAGTAAAGGTAAAATGCATAAATGTTCACTTATTTTATTTATGGTTTATATTTATACCTGATTGTTTTGTGTATGAAAAATATGAGTAGTATTCTGTATAAAATGTATTTTTAAGTTAATATTTCTGGGGAAAGTCCCTACGGTTCCCCGGAGCTATCCAAGCTGATAGGGATAGTTTTAACTTTTGGCATCAGTCGATGTAGGTGGAGTTCTAGGTCTACTGGGGACCACGGCCAGAACCTGGCCCCCTCAGAGAGGTACGAGGAGCAATGGCCTATAGAAATGCACATGTGATTTTGGAGCATTCTATATTTGCCATCGACTGGGATAGGCACCCAGAAAGGTAAGTGCCCCAAAACAAACCCCTATTCTGGTAAAACCAACGAAAATAATGAAACAAATGGACAGAACTCCCCCAAGGGAAAACGAGCAAACAAGCATGACGTCACACGAGCAAACAAGCATGACTTCACACCAGCCATGCCACATATCTGCACAGCTCCCCCCCTCCACGGGAGGGGAAAACGGGGACCCCCAGACCCTTGTGCCAGCGATCCACACCTTTAGTTCCTCGGCTGATGGGATTCGGCTTGGTCATTTTGGCTCCATCTCCAGATCCTTATTTGTGCTGAGCCTGGATTCAATACTTCTCTAAGGTGGTGTGAGAGCTGGGAGTAATATTCACAGGTACTTGGGATGCATGTGCTTAGGGTTACCTTCCCTGAGTGCCCTGTAAGTACCGCCCTTGGGGATTGGGATTATCTTCCACGAGTCACCTTGGGTCTACTTCTGTTGGACTTTTGCTGCTTGGCGATTGACCGCCCGAGTGTTTTGGGGGGTTTCCTCCCTGGTTTGTCTTGGGGTAAGTGGTAGTTATTGCACTGGTAGGGGCATGGGGTGCTGCATAGCTAGTTTTCACCTATAACAGCGGCCAACTCTGACGCTGTCCTCTTGCGAGGTTTTTCTTCTATTTTTATTTTTGCCTGGTTGGGGGTGGTCTGCATTGGTGTTCCTTTTCCCCATATACTTGGGTTGTTTGTGTTTGGTGGTAACCCCCCCCCCCCTGCTTCGCCCTCATGAGTGGACACGTCCCGGGGGGACACGTCACCAAGCAGTGTTGGTTGGTAACTTGGGCACCGGTTAGCAATACCCTGCCTGGGTAAACCCTTAGCAGACCCAGTCTAGGGGCCCTGGGAAACCCCACAGGGCGCCCGAGTCCTATGGATGTGACCCCTGTGTCTTCTCTCACTTTTGGAAGCTTGAGGGTTGCTCTGTCCACTTGTCTCAGGGTGACACTCATTGTTTTGCCTCTGTCATACTGCCTGTTAAGTCGGTGACAAATTCGACCCGGAGTCCTGCGGGCTTTGTTGCTTGTTTATGGCTCAGTTCACCCAATCTGATGATGATATTCGGATGCAGCGGGTTCGCGCATTGCAAGATGAGTTTAGATTGTTGCAGTGTGCTCATTTGGTTGCTTCCCCGGATGCCCTGAAGCTGCCCCGTTTTGTTTGTAGGAACCCGGACTTGGGGGCGTTGGTCGCATTGGCCTTGGTTCCATCCGCGCCCCCTCGTTCTTCCCCTGCTGTGGTTCATTCGGTACCCCCCCCTCCTGCTTCTGGCTCCGAAGCGTCTGAGGGCTTCGGTGTCAGTGCAGGGTTTACAGGTTTCTGAAACTCTGGCAGTTTCGGGGGTTGCCCCTTCCTGGGTGGCTATGGAGGCATTCGAGTCCGTTCCTCCAGCCATAGCTCCAGGGTCTGACCAGTGGGCCAGTTCTCTTCCTGCTTTTCTGTGGGGAGCCCCTATGGCTCCCTGGAGCTTATCGGGCTAATGTAAGTTATGCTAGACCGGGACATTAGCTATGGAGTGCAGACCTACCAGGGACCAGCGCCAAAACCTGGCCCCTTCAGAGAGGTTTCAGGGAGCAATGGCCCTGAAAAACCCCATTGTGGTTGGGGTTTTTCCTTATCTTCCATTGACCGGGGTTAGGCACCCAGAAAGGTAGGCATAACAAAACAAACCCCACATGGTAAGAAACTAAAACGAAAAACCAAACAGAGAAGTAGAAACTTCCTACAACCCCAAAGAAACAATCAAACAAGCAATTATCACACTTTACTGCCGCGCTGGTCGTCTGCACAGCCCTCCCCTCCCCGAGAGGGGGAGGGGGGCCCGAACCTCACCGCACTGGCTGCCTTCAGTTTGTAAGCTAGTGTCAACCGGGATAAACGCTTCTCTGGCATCAAATTTCCTGGGCGGTGTTTGCCTTGTGTGGCGTTCTCTACTGTCTTTGTGTGGTGTGCAGCGGCCAGGAGTACCTCATCAGTGCCGGGGCTACATGCGCTTAGGGGCTTCCTTTCTTAGGCGCCCTGTGAGTACTGCCATTGCATGTCAGGGTTTTTTTCCCTGGGGCGTTCGGGAACCACTCCCGTAGGGGTTCTTGCTGCTCAGCATTTGCCTCGCCCTTGGGGCCAGCTAGGGCTTGGGGCCCTTGTTTGGCCCTGGGTAGGGAGTGGTGTTGTGCTGGTTAGGGCGTCAAGATGTTGTGAGACCTGCCACCTAAGTGGCGACCGGTTCCTGTTGCCTCTGAGGACGGTGTATTTTTGCGGGGTTTTCTTTTTTGTTTGTGTTTGCCTGGTGGAGGTTCTGCCTCATGGGTCTATAGTTTCCCTGACATTGTCTTGGTGGCCCTCTGCTAGGCTCCCATGCTTGTACATGTCCCAGGGGTTTCAGTGTTATCATCTACCCCTTGTTTTGTTTGGGTTTCTTAACCGGTTACCAACAGCTTGCTCGGGCTTCCCGTAGTTGTTACCTTACAGGCCCTGGAAACCCCTGTCAGGACTCTGTGGACCCATGGATGCGTCTCCCGAGTTCCAGCCTGCCTTGTGTGGGCTTGAAGGTTGCTGTGTGCCCTTATCTCAGAGGGACAGTCACCTGTTTTGCCTCCATCATGCTGCCTGTTGGGTGAATGACACCTTTAACCTGGAGTCTTGAGAGTCGTTTACTCTGCTTGTGCTCCAGTTTTACACTGAGGATGTTCCTATTAGGGTACACGCAGCATCAGCGTTGCATGTTAGGTTTAGGTTACTGCATCGCGCTAGGTTGGTTTCCCACCCGG
Organism: Procambarus clarkii; assembly: GCF_040958095.1. Classification (NCBI taxonomy): domain Eukaryota; kingdom Metazoa; phylum Arthropoda; class Malacostraca; order Decapoda; family Cambaridae; genus Procambarus; species Procambarus clarkii. The sequence goes on along the minus strand of NC_091227.1, from coordinate 12,095,899 downwards.
ATGCCCCAAGGCTGCCCTGTTTTGGTTTTAGGGACCCGGACCTGGGGGTGTTAGTCGCTTCGGCTTTGGCTTCTTTCGCACTTCCTGGTCCTTCCCCTGTGGTTCATCCTGCACCTCTCCCCCCCCCTCCTGTGTCCAGCTCCAAAACGTCTGAGGGTTTCAGCCTCGGCACAGGGTTTAGTTGGTAATGAGACTCGGGCTGCCTCGGGGACTGCCCCATTCGGGTTGGGGACGGAGGCATTTGAGCCGGTTCCTCCTGCCGAGACTTATGGGTCCCACCAGCAGACCCCATTCTCGTCTGCCTTTCCCCTGAACTGTGCCTTTTCTTCAGGGGTAAAGGGTTTGGAGGACGGCTCTGCCCCGGGTCCCAACGTTGGGTATCCTGGGGCTGGGGAGGAGTCAACCTGGGGGCCTTGGGCCCCCCTTTGACCCCGCTTGGGTGCGTTTGCCTTCCTCGCGGGGTTTATTGTTGCAGGAGGAGGGGTTGTCTTACCCCCCTTTCCCTGTATGAGTATGATTTGGGTTCGGCCCCTCCCCGGGTTCGGTTCCGGGCTCCTTTGGGTACCTCAGCTCCGTCTTTCCAGAGGTTTTCTACTTCCCGTATCTCTGCGAAGGTGGCTTGGGAAGCTCTTGCTGCATACCTTTTGCGAGACCCGGGTTATGCCTCTGCGATGGATCCGTCCTCGTTTAAGTTCAGTTCGTCTACCCGTTTTTGGGTGTGTTTGGAGGTTCCAGAGTCTTCCTGGCTGGCAAACTGCCCTTTCTTTTCGTTGGGGGCGTGGCATGGGTTCTGTCGGACCCACACTCTTGATTGGCGTGAAACTTCTACTTTTATTTAGGTTTACCTGGGGGGGCGAGTTTGAGCACCTTAATGCGTGCTTATTCGCTCCCATGCTTTCTCGGGATGTTGGCCTTTTCCAGCTTCACGTGCAGGTTCCTCTTCTTTCGGCTTCGTTGGTTGCGGAGGATTTGCTCACGTTTTTCCCTTCTCGAGCTATCTTCTGCCTGGCTTGAGGAGGATGTGGGAGCGTTGAGTGAAGGGCCTTCGTCTGGGGAGCTGACTTCAGCAGCTAGGGCGTCGGCTGCACTGTTGAAGCTTTTTGCAGCCATTCTGAAGGAAGCGGTGTCTCTGTTTTTTGCTTCTCGCCTCGCGTGCCGTCAGGCTGTGCTCGCCCTCTTTTTGGAATCCACTTGGGCCCTGGCTCTTAGGTTCTCGTCTCTGTTTTGTCCGTTGCTGTTTGCAGAGACTGCGGTCTCTTAGTTTCTGCAAGCAGCTTCGTCTAGTTGTCGTCCTATGAAGGACGACAACTGTTGATTTTTCGAGGCGGTTGTTCTCGGCAGTTTTGGAGGGATCGTGCCAGGTTTCAGGGTTCCGCTGGTCAAGGTGGGCCATTGGTGCCAGCTTCTGAGCCGATGTTCCCTTTGGAGCCAGCGTTGTCTGGTCGGCGCGGTGATCACCCGGTTCGACGTTTGGGTTTTCGTAAGGGGCGTCGGCTCTTTCGCGGTTTGCCCAGTTGACAGGGTGATGGGGGGGGGGGAGGCTGGCTCTGTTTGCCCATGCTTGGTCACACGATTTGTGGGCCTTTTCGGTCGTGTCATCCAGCCTGCGGTGGCATTGGGTGACTCGTCCTCCTTTGGGGGGTTCGGGGCTAACAGGGCAGGTTTCTTCTCCTGCACTTCGTCAAGTTGTTTTGAAGTGGGTGCGCTTGGGCATGGTCGAAACGACTCCGTCCCTCAGGTGGGTTTCCCGTCTGTTTCCAGTGCCGAAACGGGACTGTGCGGATCTGAGGTTCATTCTGGACTTGTCCCGTCTGAACCCCTGGATTCCTTGCCCCTCCTTTCGGATGACTACTCTGTCTCAGGTCCGGCTTCTGTTGGAGCTGGGTGCCTGGATGGTGTCCCTGGAGCTCAAGGATACTTATTGGCTTATTGGCGACTTATTCCTATTCATCCGGGGTTCAGGGACTGGTTAGGTCTCGTGGTGGGGCGTCACGTTTACCGCTTTCACTGCCTACCTTTTGGCTTGAATCTCGCACCTCGCATTTTCATGCATCTGACCCGGGTTGTGGTGACCCGTCTGCGTCTTCTAGGGATTTGGGTTTTGGCCTACCTCGACGACTGGCTAGTGTGGGCTCCCAGTCGGTCAGCTTGTCTGCTCGCCTGTGATATGGTTCTTTCTCAGCTCGCCAGGTTCGGGTTCCTGGTGAACTGGAGGAAGTGTCATCTGGTTCCGTCCCAGGTTCGGACCTGGCTGGGTCTTGTTTGGGATTCTCGGACCGTTTCCTTGCTCTCCCTCCAGAGGCATTGCTGCGGCTGCGGGCCCACTGTCGGCTGTTCCTGAGGGTGGTCCCAGGTCACTTGGCGGTTGCTCGAGCGGTTGTGTGGGAGTCTGAACTTTTCCATGCTAGTCTACCCGCCTGGTCGGGTTTGGCTTCACCGACTGTTTTGGTTCCTTCGGGGACGTCAGTGGTGTGTATCATTATATCAGTATAGCTCTAATGATGTGGACGTTGGGTTTGCTTGGTACAGAGTTTAACAGCGTGTTTATTAACACTATCGGTAACTTTGGACCGGACTCGCGTCCATTATTTTTCTCCTGAGTCCTAACTTTGGACCGGACTTGCATCCACTACAAAAATATTTGTATAAAATTAATTTTTTATCCAATCGACCTAGGGATAGTATCAAAATAAGCGCCTTTAAAATGCGCACAATTTGATACTGAAATGAAAGATGTAACATGAATCTTGATGTCCAAACACTTATATGATTATAAATAGGTTTTTGGTCCGAATTTTAAAATATTTGTTAAAATTCTATTTATTGGGGGTGCGTCCTGTGTTGTCCGGTTGCGCTTTTTGCCGTTACCTGCGTACCATGTCTGGGGATGCGCTTTTCTGTGGGGAGCCCCTACGGCTCCCTGGAGCTTATCGGGCTAATGTATGTTATGTTAGACCGGGACATTAGCTAAGGAGTTCAGACCTACCAGGGACCAGCGCCAGAACCTGGCCCCTTCAGAGAGGTTTCAGGGAGCAATGACCCTGGAAAACCCCATATGGTTGGGGGTTTTCCTTATCTGCCATCGACCGGGGTTAGGCACCCAGAAAGGTAGGCGTAACAAAACAAACCCCACATGGTAAGAAACTACAACAAAAACCGAACAGAGAGGTAGAAAACTCCCTACAATCCCAAGGAAACTGGCAAACAAGCAAACATCACACTTTACTGCCACGCCGATCGTCCGCGTAGCCCTCCCCACCCCGATAGGGGGAGGGGGGAGCCCCGGACCTACCGCGCCGGCTGCCAAGCTTCAGTTCGTTCGCTAATGTCAACCGGGATTGACGCTTCTCTGGCCTCGGTTTCCTAGGCGGTGTTTGCCTTGTGTGGCGTTCACTGCCGTGTGTTGTGGTGTGCGGTGGCCAGGAGTACTTCATCAGTGCCGGGGCTGCATGTGCTTAGTGGCTGACTTCCCTAAGCGCCCTGTGAGTACTGCCCTTGCGTAACAGGGTTAACTTCCCTGGGGCGTTCGGGAACCATTCCCGTAGAGGTTCTTGCTGCTCAGCATTTGCTTCGCCCTTGGGGCCAGCTGGGGCTTGGGACCCTTGTTTGGCCCTGGGTAGGGATTGGTATTGTGCTGGTTAGGGCATCAAGGTGTTGCGCAGCCTGCCACCTAAGCGGCGGCCGGTTTCTGTTGCCTCTGGAGACGGTGTACTTTTGCGGGGTTTTTCTTTTGTTTTTAATTTATCATGCCTGGTGGGGGTCTGCCTAAGGTGGTTATAGTTCCACTGGTAGTGTTTGGCGGCCCTCTGCTAGGCCCCCGTGATTGTATACGTCACAGGGGTTTTCAGTGCTAAAATCTACCCTCTTGTTATGTTTGGGTTTCTTAACCGGTTAGCAACACCTTGCCAGGGCTTCCCGTAGTTGTTACCCTATGGGCCCTGGAAACCCCTGTCCGGGCTCGGGGGACCATTGAATGTGTCTTCCGGGTTCCAACCCGTCTTGTACGGGATCGTTGGTTGCTGTTCCCTTGTCTCCGGGTGACAGTCGCCATTTTTACCTCCGTCATGCTGCCTGTTGGGTCACTGACACCTTGACCCGGAGTCTTGCGAGTGATTCTCTGCTTGTTCTCCAGTACTCTCCTGATGTTATTACTGTTCAGAGTACAGGCGGCATCCGTGTTGCAAGCTAGGTTAGGTTGCTGCAACATGCTACGTTGGTTTCCCACTCGAATACCCCGTGGCTGCCCCGGTTGGTTAGGTGTTCGCCCCTTTCCCTCCATGTTCCCGGCTCCGGACCGTCTGCGGGTTTCGGGGTCGGGGCGGGGTTTAGTTGCGGCAGAGACTCGGGCGGTTTTCGGGGGCTGCCCTGTTCGGGTTGGGGACGGAGGTTTGAGCCTGTACCTCCTGCCAAGGCTTCTGGGTCTTACCAGCAGCCCTTTCTTGTTACCTTTCCCATGGACTCTTGCTTTTCTTTAAGGGCGGAGGGCTTGGAGGACGGCTCTGCCCCGGGGCCTCTGTTGTTGGTTCCCGGGGCTGTGGGGGTTGCCTGCTAGCAGTTCTGGGGCGGTTTTGCCCATTCCGGGGTTTTTCTGCTGTTGGGCGACGTTTTTCGCCCATCCAGTCTGCTAGCTTCCCACATTTGCTGGCGTGTTTTTGTGTATTTAGCGTCAGTCACAGCCCCAGCTGGCGGCCATTTTCGTCTGCCGGTTTCCCGGCGTGGCCACCAGGGCGGCGTTGCGGTTTGTTTACATGCATCTGGGTGTGCGAGCGAGCGTCTCGGGTGAGTTTTCAATTATTTTTTCAGGGTTTTTGTTCTCCTGTTGTCGTTTCTTTGTTTTTCTGGTGTTTTCTTGCCGTTGCCTGTTCCTCTGGGAACGTTTGGGTGTTGATTTTGGGTCTGAGTCTATGGGTTTAGGCTCAGTGCCCCTGGCTGGTATGCTTGCTCCCACACCTTGTCCCTCGGTTTTTGGTCTGTTGGGACCGTTTTCCCAGGGGGTTCTGCTGGGGCTGTGCTTTGCCTTTCAGTGGTGTTCTCCGCCGGCAAATGTGGTGGTTTGGGCTCCCCCTGGTTCGATTCTAGGTTCCTTTGGGTTCCTTGGTTTCGTTCTGGAGGTTTCTTCCTCTTGGGCCCCCTTTTGTGGGTTCAGGGGACTTTGTTTCCTCGTGTGACCAGATTCTGCCTTTTGGGGTTCCGGGGTCTTCCTGGCTTGCAGACTGATCTTTTTGGGTCTTGGCACATGTTGTGGTTGTGCTGGGACTTTGCGGTCTTGCTGTCGAAGTGGGCCTTTTGATGCAGTTTTGTGCCTTCTTTGCCTGGCCGGCGTAGTGCTCTCTGCCCACTAGTCAGCGACTTGTACTTTTACAATATATGTCCTCACCTAGTTGTGCTTGTGGGGTGGGCTCTGGCTCCTTGGTCCTGCCTCTCGGCCGTCTGTCGGCGGGTAATTACCTAAGTGTAATTACCTAAGTGTAGTTACAGGATGAGAGCTACGCTCGTGGTGTCCCGTCTTCCCAGCACTCTTTGTCATATAACTCTTTGAAACTACTGACGGTCTTGGCCTCCACCACCTTCTCACTTAACTTGTTCCAACCGTCTACCACTCTATTTGCGAAGGTGAATTTTCTTATATTTCTTCGGCATTTGTGTTTAGCTAGTTTAAATCTATGACCTCTTGTTCTTGAAGTGCCAGGTCTCAGGAAATCTTCCCTGTCGATTTTGTCAATTCCTGTTACTATTTTGTATGTAGTGATCATATCACCTCTTTTTCTTCTGTCTTCTAGTTTTGGCATGTTTAATGCTTCTAACCTCTCCTCGTAGCTCTTACCCTTCAGTTCTGGGAGCTGCTTAGTAGCATGTCTTTGCACCTTTTCCAGTTTGTTGATGTGCTTCTTAAGATATGGGCACCACACAACAGCTGCATATTCTAGCTTTGGCCTAACAAAAGTCATGAACAATTTCTTTAGTATATCGCCATCCATGTATTTAAATGCAATTCTGAAGTTAGAAAGCATAGCATAGGCTCCTTGCACAATATTCTTTATGTGGTCCTCAGGTGATAGTTTTCTATCTAGAACCACCCCTAGATCTCTTTCTTTATCAGAATTCTTTAAAGATTTCTCACATAATATATAGGTTGTGTGGGGTCTATGTTCTCCTGTTCCACATTCCATAACATGACATTTATTAACATTAAATTCCATTTGCCTAGTGGTGTGCCATATACTTATTTTGTCCAGGTCTTCTTGAAGGGCATGACAATCATCTAAATTTCTTATCCTTCCTGTTATCTTAGCATCATCAGCAAACATGTTCATATAATTCTGTATACCAACTGGTAGATCATTTATGTACGCAATAAACATCACTGGTGCAAGAACTGAACCCTGTGGTACTCCACTTGTGACATTTCTCCATTCCGATACATTGCCTCTGATTACTGCCCTCATTTTTCTATCAGTCAGAAAATTTTTCATCCATGATAGAAGCTTACCTGTCACCCCTCCAATATTTTCCAGTTTCCAGAACAACCTCTTATGTGGAACTCTGTCGAAAGCCTTTTTTAGGTCCAGATAGATGCAGTCAACCCAACCATCTCTTTCCTGTAATATCTCTGTGGCTCGATCATAGAAACTGAGTAAATTCGATACATAGGATCTTCCAGATCGAAAACCATACTGTCTGTCTGATATTATATCATTTCTCTCTAGGTGTTCTACCCATTTAGTTTTGATTAGTTTTTCCAATACTTTCACTATTACACTTGTCAATGATACAGGTCTATAATTGAGGGGGTCTTCCCTGCTGCCACTTTGGTAGAGTGGAACTATGTTAGCCAGTTTCCATACGTCTGCTACGATTCCTGTACACAGGGATGCCTGAAAAATCAGGTGAAGTGGAATGCTGAGCTCAGATGCACATTCTCTCAGAACCCATAGTGAAACGCCATCTTGGCCAGCTGCTTTGTTCTTACCGAGCTCCTTGAGCATTTTTTCCACTTCGTCTCTAGACACCTCTATGTGCTCTATGTTGTTCTCTGGAATTCTTATTGTATCTGGTTCCCTAAAGATTTCATTTTGTACAAACACACTTTGGAACTTTTCGTTTAGTGTTTCACACATTTCCTTTTCATCTTCCGTGAATCTATTTCCCATTTTCAACCTCTGAATATTATCCTTTACCTGCAATTTGTTGTTTATGAATTTATAGAATAGACCTGGTTCTGTTTTACATTTGTCTGCAATCCCTTTTTCAAAATTTCTTTCTGCCTCTCTCCTCACTGCCGTGTAGTTGTTTCTCGCATCTTTTTGTATCGCTGGTATGTTTGGGGGTTCGGCCTCTTCCTGTATTGATTCCATTTTTGTGTCTTTTGGTCTCTAGCCCTCTCGCAATTTCTATTGAACCAATCCTGTTTCCTAGTTCTGCATCTCTGTTTTGGTATAAATTTTTTTGTGCCTTTATCATATATTTCACAAAACTTGACATACATCTCATTCACTTCCTTGCCTAGCATCAAGTCTGTCCAATTATACTCACTAAAAAATTTTCTAAGGTCACCATAATGTCCTCTCCTGAAGTCTGGTTTTTCAACTGCTTCAACCTCCTTATTTTCTTCCAGCTTATAACGCATTGCATACTTTATTCCCAAAAAGACATGGTCACTTTTACCCAAGGGAGGAAGGTACTGAATGTCAAATATCTCTTCCTCCTTCCTGGTAAATATCAAATCTAGCGTGGCGGGAACGTCCCCTACCCTCATCCTCGTAGCTTGTTTAACATGTTGATACAGTACAAGAATGTTTCCAGGATGAGGTCTACAAATTTACAGGTCCAAAAATCTTCTGTTTTAGCTTCATATGCTTCCCAGTCTATGGATTTCAAGTTGAAGTCACCGACTATCAACAGTCGTGATCTATCGTTATCCGCTCTCGCTATAATCTCTCTCATTATTGTTATAAGACCTTCACGTTTACTATCTAGCTCCTCCTTTGACCATGTGCTGCTTGGCGGTGGACTATATGCATTTATTATCATTAGTTTATCATCCTCATGGCAGATCTCTAGTGCTATTATGTCAACTTCTTGTGGATTGGCAGTCATTATTTCGTTCACCTTTAGGTGTTCTTTTACCAGCACAGCAACGCCACCGCCTTTCCTAATTTTTCTGTCCCGTCTCCAAATTGAGTAGCCCCTTGGGAATATGACCTCATTTAAAATTACATCTTCAAGTTTTGTCTCCGTGAGTGCAACAATGTCTGGTGTCTGTAGCTGTATTACATCACTTAACTCCAGTATCTTCGATCTCACTCCATCTATGTTGGTGTATGCAATCTTCAGGAACTTGTTCCCCCTCTCCTTATTCTTCACTCCCCCTCTCTCTATTGAGTTTGTTGGTTTGCCTTTATGTACCACTTTACTGGTTTGCCTACCCCTATCACTTTGTAGAAAAAAAGAATTTATTTCTTCTTCATTCCTGCTCTCATTTAAATGTTTTGCCTCGGCGAGGTTCAGTTTCAGCTTCTCTCTATCTTCTTTTGAAAGATCTCGTCTTAACGACCACCCTTTCCCATCCTCATCACTTTGCAATTTTCTAGCATTCCTTAGTACTTCTTCCATCTGTTTGGCACCGTTTAGGGTGATCCTCAAAGGTCGATCTTTCCCTTTTACGTACCTGCCTATTCTCCTGTAGTCACACATATTCTCTATGGTTGTAAGACCTTCCACGAGGCCAACAATTTTATCTACTACTTTAGCTTCTTCTACAGCTCTTTCTGACCTAGATGTTATCGCCTTTTCTTTGCAGCCAAAAATGATCAGGGACTTACTCCGATCAACTGTGTTTTGCACCAACTTCGGGTTAGATGCCAATTCTTTTCTCACTTCCAGCCTAATGTTTGTTTTATCTTGGTTGCTGCAGTGTTTGACTTCCTTTACTGCTTCTTCTATTTTTTCCTTCTCCTTGGCCACTTGTGCATAAGTGAGTTGTATATCTTTCTTGCACTGTTCTATTCCCTGTGTAACTTCCTCCATCTGTGCTGACAAAAGCTGTTTCTCCTGTTGAATTTCCTTGCCTAACCTATTGTAGTCATTTATGTTTAAATTTACTTTAACTTCTTCCAAAGCTATTTTTAAGAGTTTATTTTCTTCTCCCATGGCTTTGCAATTTGTTTCCAATTGATTCTTATCCTTGCGCAAGTCTTTCACTAAACACTCAAGACATAAAACTTTGCTATTCAAATGGTCATTACTTTCTTTCAATTTACTAATTTGGGTGTATAGGTTCCTGTGCCTCTTGGGCTCTATCATGTCTACATGTGACATTGTATGGGGGTCAGCCTTGTTACTTGTGTGTGGAGTCACCACATTGCTTCCTGGTGCTTTCCCGTTACCATTCTGACACTAAAAAAAAAAAAAAAAAAAAAAATAATTCTATCTGTGGCTCTTTTGGGTACTCAGTTTCCACCTGTGTCCCCTAGTGCGTGTGCCCCTTGTGTTACTTAGCCTGTCCTTATCAACCCTGTCGATTCCCTTGGGTATCTTGAATGTGGTGATCAGGTCTCCCCTCACTTCATCTTCCAGCGAAGTGTGGTTTCATTCCCGTAGTCTCTCCTCATGACTTAGGTAGTGTACTTTTTCTTTCGGAAGGGGTTCTGTTCCCTTCTCTGTTGACTGGGAACTGGGGGAGCAGCTTGCTCTGTTGCCTCTCGCTTGGTCCCGCTGTTGGTGGGCGCTTTGGGTTGTCTTCCGGCCTCTGCTGGCGTCGGAGGACGGCTTCTCCCCCTTGGGGGGGGGGGTTCAGAGGTGGCAGGGTGGGCTTCGTCCCCTGCGCTTCGTCATTTCCTCTTCGTGGGTGCGTGGGGCGTGGTCGATCTGCCCCATCATTCTGGACTTCTTCAGTCTGTGCCCTGGATCCTCTGCCCTCCTCGGGGGACTGTTGTCTCCTGTTCGGATTCTGTTGGGGCCGGGTGCATGGATGGTGGCCCTGGACCTCCAGGTCACTTCTTGGCACGTTCCTCTCCAGTTTTTCTGGGGCTAGCACGGTTGGTGGTGGGGCTTCAGGTTTGCTGTTTTTATTGCCTTCCCTATTTTGTAATGGGCACTTCGTATACTCTTTGCATCTTTACCGGATCTTAGTGCCCTGTCTGAGTCTGAGATTCGGTGTCTGGCCTGCCTCGACGACTGGCTGGTGTGGGCTCCCAGTCAGTCCGCTTGTCTGCTCGCCAGGGGATGGTTCTTTCCAGATCGCCGGGTTTGGTTTCCTGGTGATCTGGAGGTTTTTCCATCTGTTTCCATCCCGGGTTCGGACCTGGGCCTTGTTTAAGGCTCTTGGGCCCCCTCATTGTCTTCCCTCCAGAAGTGTTACTGCGGCTGTGGTCCCGCCTTTGGCTGTTCAGGAGGGGGTCCCGGGTTGCTCAGCTGTTGCTTGGGCGGTTGTGCGGGAGTCTGCACTTCGGCGTGCTTGTCTGCCCGCGGAGTCGGGTTTGGCTACGGCGTCGGTTGGTTCCTGCGGAGACTCCCCTTCCGCCTCTTGCATTCCTTGGGTTCCTCCGGGGATCTTGTGTTGGTGCTGCGTCACCAGCTTCCTCTTTGGGGTTTTCGGGGTTCCGTGCCTTGGCACCTCCCCGAGCCTTCGCTCGATGTGTTCACGGACGGGTCGTCTCTCGGCTGGGGCTTTGTGACCAGTGCTCACCAGGTCGGCCGAGGTTGATGGAGTCTGTCTGTCCGTCGGGCTCACAGCACGGTTCGGGTGTTCATGGCTGTCTGGTTTGCGCTTCGGAGGGTTTGGGTCACTAGGTACTCTACCATTCAGCTCTGTTTGGACTGTTCTCTGGTGGTTCTTGCCGGAACCACAGGGGTTTGGCTAACCGTGTGGTTCGTGTCCAGGGTGTGTCCTGCGTCCTGGCGGACAGCTGTCTCGGTTCATTCCTCTTCGTGGGTTGGCCAGTCGTCGCCGATTCGTTTTGTTGGCTCTGTCGGGCATATGGACTCCTGGCCATGGCCGTCTTCGGGTCGGCGTGGTCTAGGCGTCGCCCATTTTGTGGCACCCTTCCCACCTGCGAGGACTTTACGGTGGAGGCTTTCGGCAGGACTGGTCGAGGTGGGGGTTACCTGTTCCTCTTCTCCCGGTCCAGCTGTTGCTTCGGGTTCTGGCTCGGTTGCAGCCCATTCCCACGAGAACAGTCCTTATGGTTCCATGGTGGCCGGCCCGGCCTTCTTTTCAGACACTGCTTGATAGGTGTCCGTACCCGGGGTGTTTTTCCTGAGGCTTCGCCTCTTTCAGCAGGCCGAATCGGTCCTGTCCGTGACTGGTTCGGCCTTCTCCTTGGCTCTTCGCGTCTGGTATTTTGACGCGGGTATCACCATCTCTATGGTGTTCAGGTGGCTTTGTTGACGGTGTCCCACCTGCGAGCTTCGTCTTGGAGACAGTATGACGTTTCTTACGTTTTCTCGTGTTTTGTTTCCCCTCCGGCCTGCTCATGCTTCGCCTGAGCCATCCTGGTCCTTGTTCAGGGTGCCTTCTTATCTTCCCCTCAGTTTGTGGTAGCCCCTTCGGTTCAGTTTCCTGCTCTTTGGTACTGGTGTTTTGGTACTTTGGTACTCTTTGGTACACCTGCTTTATAGGTGTGCAGCCTTTCTCTGTCCTGGCGACGGTCGTGACGGCTGCTTTCCGGAGGTGTTCTTGGGGTATTGGTGCTTGATCGGTTTGGCCGGGGGGTGCATCCTGTGTTGTACGGTTGTGCATTTTGCTGTTGCCGGCGTACCGTGTCTGGGGATGCGCTGTGGTTGATCCGGTTCCTTCGTTCCCTGTTTTCAGGGCTCGGGTCTCCCAGGTCGTCCGCAGTGTTTTCCTTCTTCCAGCCTGCGGTCTGTCTTTGCGCCCGTGCTGTTCAGACGTTTGCAGCTTTTGCTGCTGTGTTGGTGACGTCTCGGGCTCATTTCGGGCGCAGGGATTTCTGGGTCGCACAGGTTTTTGGCCGCCCATCCATATGTGCGTCTATTCTTGGGCGTTCTTGTTGCCTTGGGTCGCAGGTTTGCGACCGGTTGTCTTGGCTTTGCGTTGCAGAGTTTGTGGCGGCCGCCTCCCGGGTTAGCCCTTTCTTTTCCTTCTCTTTGGGTATGAAGCTCCAGGGAGCCGTAGGGGCTCCCCACAGAAAACCAGCATTGAATGTAATGAAACGCCATTTTCTGGGTGAGCCCCGGAGGCTCCCTGGCAACCCTCCCTCCCACCGGTCAGCGGTTTTTCGCGTTGGTTGAAGCTTAGCTTCCGAACTGGAGCTTGGCAGCCTGCGCGGTAGGTCCGGGGCTCCCCCCTCCCCCTCCCGGGGTGGGGAGGGCTGCGCGAACGATCGGCACGGCAGTAAAGTGTGATGTTTGCTTGTTTGCTAGTTTCCTTGGGATTGTAGGGAGTTTTCTACCTCTCTGTTCGGTTTTTGTTGTAGTTTCTTACCATGTGGGGTTTGTTTTGTTACGCCTACCTTTCTGGGTGCCTAACCCCGGTCGATGGCAGATAAGGAAAACCCCCAACCATATGGGGTTTTCCAGGGCCATTGCTCCCTGAAACCTCTCTGAAGGGGCCAGGTTCTGGCGCTGGTCCCTGGTAGGTCTGAACTCCTTAGCTAATGTCCCGGTCTAACATAACATACATTAGCCCGATAAGCTCCAGGGAGCCTCCGGGGCTCACCCAGAAAATGGCATTTCATTACATTCAACGCTGGTTTTTTATAACTTTTTATTATCCTGATAATATTACTGAACAAAACCTGTAACCAAAAATGTATATGATGTACATTTAAGAAACAAATCTGGCTAACGGGTTGAGGGTGGTTAGGCTTACCCGAGTCAACCGGTCCCTCCCCCACCACCGACACACCACCCACCATCCACCCCCCTCCATACACTCTCTCTAAAGGTCACGTGGCTCACTTCAACACCCATCCATCCTTTCCTGCCTGCCTGCCTGCCTGCCTGCCTGCCTGCCTGCCTGCCTGCCTGCCTGCCAGCCTGCCAGCCTGCCAGCCTGCCAGCCTGCCAGCCTGCCAGCCTGCCTGCCTGCCTGCCTGCCTGCCTGCCTGCCTGCCTGCCTGCCTGCCTGCCAGCCAGCCAGCCAGCCAGCCAGCCAGCCAGCCAGCCAGCCAGCCAGCCAGCCAGCCAGCCAGCCAGCCAGCCAGCCTCCCTCCCTCCCTCCCTCCCTCTCTCCCTCCCAGCCTTCCTCCCTCCCTCCCAGCCTGCCTGCCTGCCTGCCTCCCTACCTCCCTCCCTCCCTCCCTCCCTCCCTCCCTCCCTCCCTCCCTCCCTCCCTCCCTCCCTCCCTCCCTCCCTCCCTCCCTCCCTCCCTCCCTCCATCCCTCCCTCCCAGCCTTCCTCCCTCCCTCCCAGCCTGCCTGCCTCCCTCCCTCCATCCCTCTCTCCCTCCCTCCCTCCCAGCCTGCCTGCCTCCCTCCCTCCCTCCCTCCCTCCCTCCCTCCCTACCTCGCTGCTAGCCTGCCTGCCTCCTCCCTCCCTCTCTGCCAGCCTGCGTGCCTGCCTCCCTCGCTGCCATCCAGCCTGCCAGCCTCTCTCCCTCTCTGCTAGCCTGCCTGCCAACCTCCCTCCCTCTTTAGGGAGGGAATACAGAGAACATATACGGCACGCATAGACGCAATAAAGCACCTAAATTATTGGGATCGTCTCAAAGCCCTCCAAATGTACTCACTAGAAAGAAGACGAGAGAGATATCAAATAATATACACCTGGAAGATACTGGAGGGCCAAGTACCAAATCTACACAGTAAAATAACAACGTACTGGAGTGAACGACATGGAAGAAAATGTAGAATAGAACCAGTGAAGAGCAGAGGTGCCATAGGCACAATCAGAGAACACTGTATAAACATCAGAGGTCCGCGGTTGTTCAACGTCCTCACAGCAAGCATAAGAAATATTGCCGGAACAACCGTGAACATTTTCAAGAGGAAACTAGATTTGTTCCTCCAAGGAGTGCCGGACCAACCGGGCTGTGGTGGGTATGTGGGCCTGCGGGCCGCTCCAAGCAACAGCCTGGTGGACCAAACTCTCACAAGTCGAGCCTGGCCTCGGGCCGGGCTTGGGGAGTAGAAGAACTCCCAGAACCCCATCAACCAGGTATCAACCAGGTATCTTTGCCAGCCTGCCTGCCAGCCTCCCTCTCTGCCAGCCTCCCTCTCTGCCAGCCTGCCTGCCAACCTCCCTCCCTCTCTGCCAGCCTGCCTGCCAACCTCCCTCCCCCTCTGCCAGCCTGCCTGCCAACCTCCCTCCCTCTCTGCCAGCCTGCCTGCCAACCTCCCTCTCTGCCAGCCTGCCTGCCAACCTCCCTCTCTGCCAGCCTGCCTGCCAACCTCCCTACCTCTCTGCCAGCCTGCCTGCCAGCCTCCCTCCCTCTCTGCCAGTCTGCCTGCCAGCCTGCCAAAAATATATACAATGTACATTTAACCCTTAAAGTGCGCATCACGTCATATGTGTTGGAAGTTGTTCCAGTCAACTGCGCATCACGTCATATGAAGTGTTAGAGTACTACGCAAGATTTAAACGGCCCGCGGATACACAGGGTTTACCACACCTTCATCAGGGCTCTTGTAAACAGACGCCATTTAAAAAAAAATCGTGGGCCAAACTCCTGGGTGTTAGGGGCCTCAGTATTGAGTGAGCAACCAAGCCTGACGCACGCAGCATGAGCTAACAGCACTGCTGTTCAGCTTGTGACCACAGCATCGCCTAAAAATGCCATAATATACTTGTTCATGCTATTATGTAGCGATGATATTATTACAGAAGACCCCTGACTGTGATAAAACTGACCAGGGTTCTGATAATAGCAGGATTGTGGCGATATTTAGCGCTGTGCGCCATGGAGAGAGGAGTAATGCTGTGGGAGGGAGGGTGGTGGCGATGTCTTCTGACTGTGTGTGGCTACCTCATATTGACTGCACTCACCATACCAGCTTAGTGGTTCGCTATGGTGAACACAAATGTAGATACTTTATATAATGTGTGTATAGAGGGTATAAACAGCAAGAGAAGGTTGGGAGCTGCCATTTTGGTGAGGGCGGTGGCGTCATGCAGACGATGCCACCGTGCAGACGACGGTGTTGTTTACTGGTTACCACGATGGTCTTTGGGCACCATACCAGTTTACTTGTACAAGTATGGTGAATAAAACAGGTAGATATTTATATATAATGTGTGTATATAGCGTAATAACACCACAAACAGTATTGTTGGAGGAGAAATATTAGTGCGTCTGGCCTTGAGGGCGGCAGCCATCAGCTGACTGTGTGAGGTCCTACGTCATTGTGCCTTTACTCACCATACAAGCTTAGATGTACAGTTATGGTGAACAAAACATGTAAATACTTATATATAACGTCTGTATATAAAAGCAAAAACAATATGGTGGGTGGAGAATGGTGGCAAGTCAGGTGAGGTGAGGGAGGGAGGGAGTGGCAGCCAGTGGCGGGCTGCCACTGCCACTCAGCATACCAACTTAGTGGCTCGTTATGGTGAACATGAATGTAGATACTTATATATAGCGTCTGTATATAGTGAATAAAAGCAATAACAGTATTATGGGAGAAGAATGTGGGTGAGTCAGGTGACTTGAGGGAGGGAGGAAGTAGCAACCAGTGGCGGGCTGCCACTGGCACTGCCACTCAGCATACCAACTTAGTGGCTCGTTATGGTGAACACGAATGTAGATACTTATATATAACGTCTGTATATAGTGAATAAAAGCAAAAACAGTTTTGTAGGAGGAGAATGTGGGTGAGTCAGATGACTTGAGGGAGGGCGTGAGTGGCTGGCTGGTACACGGCGGTCACTCCTCGTTACTTTTTGTCTCATAATAGCTACTTAGTGATTCATTATGGTGAACAAAACATGCAGATACTTATATATAACCTGTGTATATAGTGTAATAACCGACAAAGTATTTGTTCACTGATTGATGAACATAATTGAATCAACAATATGCACACCATATTTTTGAGTACAGCAATGATTCACTCATTTTATTATATAAATATATCAAACTACACACTATTGAATAATATTACAGCAAAAAAACTATGAAAAATCAATCAGAGACGTTGAAATAATTAGGTAATTATCTCTTTGTGGCAACTCCGGCCTGACAGCTGGCGATCAACAGACTGCCTGGGACGCACGCTCAGTCAGTGCCTGTTTTTTGCCAGACTTCCCCGCCCTATAGCAGGCAATATATGACACTTACGATTTTTTTATTATTTTTCCCGTTATCAGTGAACACAAATTAACAGGTTAGGAAGAATTTTTTTTTTTTTTTTTTTTTCAAAATTACATGCGCCTATGGGGAACAAAGGATATTATACCCCTAGCATGTTAAGGGTTAAGAAACAAATCTGGGTCACAGGTCTGTCGAGTGTGGTTAGGCTTATGGAGTCAGCTGGTCCCTCCCCCACCACCGACACATCTCCCTCCCCAACCCATGCACACACACTCTCAAAGGTCACGTGGTTCACCTCAACACCCATCCATCCCTTCCTGCCTGCCTGCCAGCCTGCCTCCTTCCCAACCTGCCTGCCTGCCAGCCTGCCTCCTTCCCAACCTGCCTGCCTGCCTACCTCCTTACCAGCCTGCCTGCTTGCCTCCTTCTCTGCCAGCCTGCCTGCCTGCTTGTCTCCTTCTCTGCCAGCCTGCTTGCCTCTCTGCCTGCCAGCCTGCCTGCCTGCCAGCCTGCCTGCCAGCCTGCCTGCCTGCCTTTCCCTCCCTCCCTAATTCTCCCATCCTCCCTCACTAATTCTTCCATCCTCTCTCACTACTTCCCTCCCTTCCTGCCTACCTCCTAGCATCTCTCCCTACCTCCCCCTCCCTCCTAGCATCTCTCCCTACCTCCCCCTCTCTCCTAGCATCTCTCCCTATCTCCCCCTCCCTCCTAGCATCTCTCCCTACCTCCCCCTCCCTCCTAGCATCTCTCCCTACCTCCCCCTCCCTCCTAGCATCTCTCCCTACCTCCCCCTCCCTTCTAGCATCTCTCCCTACCTCCCCCTCCCTCCGTTTCTCACTAATTCTCCCCCTCTCTCACTGATTCTTTCCCTCTTTCTCATACTGCCTCACACCTAAGCTCCCCCATCCATCTACCCCACCAGTCAGCCATCACTGACGCAATGCTTGCATTTGGAGCCGACATGGTGCACAGATGTTTCTTGATTGTGCAGATATATAAAACAAAAGCACAGAATAAACATTCCAGCCTCATGACAATTCAAAATACAGTAATAGGTATAATAGGCCATGAATCTGTGAAGTCACTGTGGGCAAACTGGACCATCTCCCACCCACTACCACAGGCCGGCGCGACGCTTGGCGGACCCCTTCCTACCCGAACTTTGTTCGGGTAGCATGACTCCCCAACCCCAATCGGGAAACTGGAAGTTTTGGATAACTAAAGTTCGGAAACCAAGTGGTGCTCTGTATCTAATTGTCTCTTATAAGCTTAGGGCACATTAAAGAAAGTTTCAATCTATCTAAAACTGTAAGTATCAAATTAAAATAATTTATCTTCAGTTAAGCTCCGCTAATTAAATTGAAACCGAAGTCATTTTGCATTGTAAAGTTTAGAACATCAAACTGCCATTTTAATTAAGAGATAGTGTAAATATTAATGTAATATTGTGATTTTTTTTAGGTTTTAACACTGGAACACGAATGTCAGAAGTTGAGTTTGGTAGTGGTGTGGATGTATGCAACAAGGAAGGTGGCCAGCAGTTTAGTGTAATGACTCTGCCAGGTCAAGAAATTACCATTGTACGCTACATTTTAGCACCAGACCATCCCCATCTACTACCATTTACTCTCACTGCTTCCTCACAATCTCTCACTCCAAGGTAAGGCCTCAAGACTAAATATTGTTAATAAAAATACACTGTACTAAATCCTAAATATACTGAACTAAAATTTCCATTTTAGCTAATAATTACCTAATTGTAATTACCTAAGTGTAGTCACAGGATGTGAGCTACGCTCGTGGCGTCCTGCCTTCCCAGCACTCTTTGTCATATCTCACTCTTTGAAACTACTGACGGTTTTGGCCTCCACCACCTTCGCATCTAACTTGTTCCAATTGTTTTCCACTCTGTTTGCGAAAGTGAATTTTCTTATATTTTTTTGGCAGCTTTGGTGATGATCTGGTTGTGAGAGGAGATTATGTGTTTCTTGATGGAGCCCTGTTGTTTGTGCATTGCTAATCGCCTAGAAAGAGACGTTGTTGTCTTGCCAATATACTGAGATCTTTGGGGGCTAACAGTCCCCAAGTGGGCATGTGAAGTCATAGACAATGTTGGTTTCTTTCAAAGCGTTCTGTTTGGTGTCTGGAGAGTTTTTCATGAGTAGGTTGGCCGTTTACTTGTTTTTGTAGTAAAAAGTCTCCAGAGTTTTTATTCTGGAGAGTAAAAACTCTCATGAAAAATTCTCCAGACACCAAACATAACGCCTTGAAAGAATTCAATGTCGTCTATGCCTTCACATGCCCACTTGGGGACTGTCAGCCCCAAAGATCTCAGTATATATGCAAGGCAACAATGTCTCTTTCTAGGCGATTAACAATGCACAAACAACAGGGCTCCATCAAGGAACATATAATCTCTCAGAACCAGACCATCACCAGAGAAATCTTAACAAGCAACACAGAAATCATCGATAGATATAGCGATAGCAGGAGACTCGACATCAGCGAGGCCCTACTCATCAAAAAGTCAACACCAGCAATCAACAGCCAATTAACACATAACTATATTCTACCCACTTTAAGACCCCGAACCAACATAGAAGCAGCAAATATGCAATATACCCATTGTTTCGTGTTCTGTCTTTTGTCACCTCACCCAAAAACATTTGTGTCATATCACTTAACACTTTCGCGCTTTAGATTAGAGATAACTCGTCGCCGTTTTCTCTTACGATTCCGCATAACAGCCGAGTTTTCTCGTCCATCGAAAAAATATTTCTATAAATTCCATTTTTTAACCGAAATGGATGGGGATACTTTTGTTTTGTAGGGAATTTATTTGCGAATGTTTTGGTAACAGAATGAATATTATATCACATAAACTTCTATGAGTAAAAAAAAAATACACAAAGTATGTTTGGGGGTGTGGCGAGCGTGTGGCAGTGGGTTCCCTTTAGCCGTTGATATATCCAACACGTGGGAAATATTTGTATGTGTTATGTATATGTCTGTGTAGGGAATTTTACTGCGATCACTGTCATACAAATTATAAAATGTTTCAACAAGTATAAACATGACAAACATCAAACGAACGAAAACAATGCGTTCGTTTCTGCCGCGAACGCATACTGAGCGACGTGGTTCTATATTTGGCGCTTCTCTTACACATGCTTTGTACAAATGTTATACAGTTCATCTTATAGAACATTTTATTGCGAACACATTGGTATAAAAAAGAAATACGTACATAGAAAAGTAGGGTCAGGAAACGTATAAACTTTCCAAGCATGATTTCCCCCCTGTGTTTTCGCCAGTGCGCTCGCGGCTAACTACTCTCCACTTCACACACTCTTGCGGGTGGGCAATTACCTATATTAAACATTCATATGCATATGTCCGTGTAGAGAATTTTATTGCGATTCCAATGATACCAAAATTAGCGATGTAGGACAACTGTAGGCTTCGCAACCATTAAGAGAGTGGAAACATTTTGTTGCTGTTTGGCGCTCTCGGCGAGTGATCTGCATAGTTTTTTATTTGGTGTTGATACTCCTTATGCTTGGGCGGCATTTTATAGGTATGCTCTTATAGACAATTTCATTGCGAACACAGTGATACCAAATTTAAATACGTGCGCCTTCAATTATTGTCAGGACAGTCAAAAGAGTGTACACTTTTCGGTCTTACCGCGTAGGCGCGCGAAGTGCCGAAAGCATCTGGGGTATTGTTTTTTTTGAGCGCCGAGAGCGCGAAAGTGTTAACCAAAAAACGAATATAAGCATGAAATGATGTGTGTAAAAACCTGTCTTTGAAAAGGTGAGAAGTCCTTGCGAAATGCTGTTAGGCATCAGACCATAAATAAAAATGAGAAAATGAACTTTGGAAATATAATTTTTCAATTACCCCCAACAGTGAAGAAAAACATGAGAAATATTGAGAAAATTTGTGTTAGAATTGGTCGGCCAGTCTGCTGAGCGGACAGCACGCTGGACTTGTGATCCTGTGGTCCCGGGTTCGATCCCCGGCGCCGGCGAGAAACAATGGGCAGAGTTTCTTTCCTCCTGAATGCCCCTGTTACCTAGCAGTAAAATAGGTACTTGGGTGCTAGTCAGCTGTCACGGGCTGCTTCCTGGGGGTGGAGGCCTGGTCGAGAACCGGGCCGCGGGGACACTAAAGTCCCAAAATCTTCTCAAGATAACCTCAAGATAGAATCATTAATCTTAGCCTTTCGGTCATATTCAACAACATATGGTTATAAGAAAGACTACTACCAAAATATACTAACATTTTATTATACAAATATATAACACTACACACTATTGAATAATATTACTGCAAAAAACTAAGAAAAAAACAATCAGAGACACTGAAATAATTAGGTAATAATATCTTTGTGGCAACGTTATATATAAGTATCTAATGTGACAACAGGGGCGGAGCAGACCTTGTCTGGCGCCTGCTCTGTCAACGCCTCTTTTTCTGGGGAGAGCCCCGTCGGCTCCCCGGAGCTATCCAGGCTGAATGGATATGTATAACTTTCTGGCATCAGTCAATGCATGGAGTTCTTGCCTACCGGGGACCACGAGCCAGAACCTGGCCCCCTCTAGAGAGGCACGAGGAGCAATGGCCTATAGAGAATTCCCCCTTATGATTGGGAGCATTCTATGTCTGCCATCGACCGGGACAGGCACCCAGAAAGGTAGGCACCCCAAAACAAACCCCAATTCTGGTAAACTATTGCGACCGAAGACCGAACAGGTGGACAGAACTCCCCAAACGAAAATTAGCCCTCATGATGTCATCATGTCGCCGCGCCGCCGTCTGCGCAACTCTCCCCCCCCCCTCCCCGGGAGGGGGAAGGGGGGAGCCCCATATCCCACCGTCGGCGACCCAACCATTAGTTCTCAGGCTGATGGGATCTGGTGCGGTCGTGCCTCTGGCTCCTATTTGCAGTTGCAGTTCTGTTCCTGGTGATCTGAGCTGTCCCTTCCGGTGGTGTGTGGGCCAGGAGTATTATTCCATGGTGCTCGGGCTGCATGCGCCTAGGGTTATCTTCCCTAGGTGCCCTGTAAGTACTGCCCTTGGGGCTTAGGGCTACTTTCCCTGGGTCGCCTTGGGGTCTACCTCCGCTGTGCCGTGTACTGCTCAATACTTGGCCGCCCTTGGGGTCAGCTGGGGTTTTTTCTTGCCCTTGTTTGTCTCTGGGTAGGGGGTAGTTTTCGTCACTGGCAGGGGCGCGGGGTACTGCACAGCTAGTTTTCACCAATAACAGCGGCCGGCTCTGTTCCGCCTGGGTACGTTGTCTTCTTGCGGGGTTTTGATTTTGTCTTTGTTTTTGTCTGGTGGGGGGGTCTGCCTGTTTGGTCCCCATCGCTTTTCTTGGGGTTTGTCTCCAGATTGTCTACTTGGTGGTCCTCCCCGCTTGGCCCCCCATGAGTGTACACGTCCCGGGGGTTCAGCTATAGCAGTTTGTTGGTAGTTTTGGGTGCCGGTTCGCAGTACCCTGCCTGGGCTTCCCTTAGCGTGTTATCAAGGTTATGGGCCCTGGAAAACCCCACGAAGGCTACGTGGTCCGATGGATGTGACCCCTGAGTCCCCCCTCGCGTCCTGCGAGTTTGACGGTTGCTCTGTCCCCTTGTCTCAGGGGGACACTCACCAGTTTTGCCTCCGCCATGCTGCCTGTTGGGTTGGTGATTGTTTTGACCCAGAGTCGTGCGACGTGTGTTGTCTGTACGTACTCCAATTCACCCAGGCTACTGCGCCTGATATGCGGGTGAGGGCAGCTGAGGCGTTGCATGTGCTCGCTTTAGGTTGCTGCAACGCACTAGGTTGGTCGCTGCCCCGGATGCCTCGAGACTGCCCCGTTTTAGTTATAGGGACCCGGACTTGGGGGTGGGGGTCGCTTCAGCTCTGGTTCCATCTGCCCTTCCAAGTCCTTCCCCTTCTGTTGCTTGTTTGGTCCCCCCCCCCCCACCCACCACCTTGCTGCCGGCTCCTAAACGTCTGAGGGTTTCGGAGCCGGGGCAGGGTTTAGTTGGTTGTGAGACTCGGGCGGTCTCTGGGGTGTTCCTTTCTGGGGCAGTGGCGGAGGCATTTGAGCCTGGTCCTTCTGCCGAAGCTTCTGGGTCTGGCCAGTGGGCCCCCTTTGTTCCTGCTTTGTCAGCTGCTCCCACCTTTTCTTTGGGGGTGGCGGCTCAGGAGGACGGCTCGGCCCTGGGCCCTCTGGGTGAGGTTCCTGGGGTTGGGGAGGGGTTGGCTTGGGGGCCTTGGGCCCCGTTGGACCCCGCCTGGGTTTTTTTGCCCTCCGAGCGGGGCTTGGTGTTACAAGGAGAGGGGTTCTCTTTCGCTCCCTCCGCGTACGAATTGGATTTGGTGTCCACCCCTCCCCGAGTTAGGTTCCGTGATCCCGAGGGTTCTTCGGTTCCGTCTTTCCAGAGGTTTCCCGCTTCCCGTGTTTCGGCTTAAGAAGTGCGGGAGGCCTTGGCGGCTTACCTCTTGCGTGACCCGGATTATGCCTTCCTGATGGATCCTCGTTCCTTCGTGTACGGATCCCCAGGTTCGTGCTGGTTTCGTTATGAGGTTCCGGAGTCATCCTGGTTGGCAGACTGTCCTCTCTTTTTGTTGGAGGCTTGGCACACGTTCTGCCGGTCCCGTGCGCTTGAGTGGCGAGAGGTTTCCTTGGCATTGCAGGTTTTCCTGGGGGCCGCTTTCGAGCATCTGAATGCTTGTTTTTTCGCCCCTGCCCTTCTGCGGGATGTTGGTGTCATGCAGCTTCATGTGCAGGTTCCTTCCCTCTCAGCTGCCTTGATTGCGGAGGATTTGCGGACTCGTGGCCTGCTTGCTTCGGCTCTGCGTTTCTTTTCCCTCCTGGAGCTATCCTCGGATTGGCTTGAGTTGGATGTGGGAGCGCTTGGGGCCGCTGCTGGGTCTGGTGCGCTGCCCTTGGCTGTGCGGGCGTCGTCTGCTTTGTTGAAGCTCTTCGCGCCCATCCTGCGTGATGCGGTTTCGCAGTTCTATGCTTTTTCGCCTCGCGTGTTGTCAGGTGGTGCTAGCTTCCTCCTTGGAGTCCGCCTGGGCCCTGGCTCTTCGTTTATCCTCGCCCTTTTGTCCGTTGCTGTTTGCGGAGTCTGCGGTGAGGCAGTATCTGCAGGCAGCCTCGGTTAGTTGTCGGCCTATGTCGGAGTTGTTGTTGCTCCGGGGGGCTCGTGGGGTGCCTTCCCGGAAGGGTTGTGCCAGGGCTCGGGAGGTCTTTTCGTCGTGGTAGGCCTATGGTGCCAGATTCTGGGCTGGCGGCGCCTTCGGTTCTGGCTGTTGCTGGACGGAGTGGGTTCTGTCCTGTTCGCCGCCTTGGTTCTCGCAAGGTGCGTCGGCCCTTTCGCGGTTTGCCCCATTGACGGGGAGATGGGTGGGGCGGCTCGCCCGGTTTGCCCACGCCTGGTCCCACGATTCATGGGCTTTTTGGGTCGTTTAGCGCGGCCTGTGGTGGCGTTGGGTGGCTCTTCTTCCCTCGGGGGGTTCGGGGCTTGCGGGGCAGGCCTCTTCTCCTGCGCTCTGTCAGGTCATCTTGGAGTGGGTTTGCTTGGGCGTAGTCGAAACGACGTTGTCCCTCAGGTGAGTTTCCCGCCTGTTTCCAGTTCCGAAACGGGACTGCGTGGACCTCCGGTTCATTCTGGACTTGTCCCGTCTGAACCCGTGGGTGTTGTGCCCCTCCTTTCGGATGACTACGCTGTCCCAGGTCCGTCTTCTCTTGGAGAGGGGCGCTTGGATGGTGTCCCTGGATCTCAAGGACGCGTATTGGCACGTCCCGGTTCATCCGGAGTTCAGGGACTGGCTCGGTTTTGTTGTGGGGCGTCAAGGTTACCGCTTTCGTTGTCTTTCCTTTGGGTTGAATCTGGCGCCACGCGTTTTCACACGCCTCACTCAGGTCATGGTGGCCCGCCTGCGTCTGCTAGGTGTTCGGGTGCTGGCCTATCTCGACGACTGGCTGGTTTGGGCTCCCAGCCGGTCCGCGTGTCTGCTCGCCAGGGATTTGGTTCTTTCCCAGCTCGCCAGGTTCGGGTTCTTGGTGAACTGGAGGAAGTCCCATCTGGTTCCCTCTCAGGTTCGGTCTTGGCTGGGTCTGGTTTGGGACGCTCGGACTGCTTCCTTGTCTCTTCCTCCGGCGGCTCTCTTGCGCCTGCGGTCCCGCCTTCGCCCGTTTCTGAGGGGTTCCCGGATCACGAGGCGGTTGCTCGAGAGTTTGTGCGGGAGCCTGAACTTTGCCATGATGGTCTACCCGCCGGGTCGGGTGTGGCTTCGTCGGCTGTTCTAGTTCCTTCGGGGCCAGCCCTTCTGCCTCTCTTGCGATCATTGGGTTTGACCGCCGGGGGCTTTGTGTCGGTTGCTGTGTCGCCGGCTTCCTCTTCGGGTTTTTCGGGGTTCGGTGCCTTGGCGCCTTCCCGTGCCCTCGCTCGATGTGTACACGGACGCGTCGTATCTTGGCTGGGGTTTTGTGACCAGTGCTCACCAGGCCGGCCAGGGACGGTGGGTTCCGTCTTTCCGTCGGGCTCACAGCACAGTGCGGGAGTTCGCGGCAGTGTAGATGTCGCTCTGGAGGATTCGAGTTGCTCGTGGATCGACGATCCGGCTCCATTCGGACTGCACCCCGGTGGTTCATTGTTTGAACCGAGGGGGTTCGATGCGATCTTTGGCTCTTTGGGGCTGGTCGCTTCGGGTGACTCATCTGCTGAGTTCTCGGGGTTTGGTTCTCCTGGCGGTTCATGTCCGGGGGGTGTCCAACGTCCTGGCGGACGGCCTGTCTCGGTTCCATCCCCTGTCCTCGGAGTGGACGATCGATGCCGACTCCTTCCGTTGGCTGTGCCGGATGTTCGGGACTCCGGACGTGGATCTCTTCGCATCGGCATAGTCGAGGCGTCTCCCAGTTTATGTGGCGCCCTTTCCTGACTGCGAAGCCGTTGGGATTGGCGCCTTCCGGCTGGACTGGGCGAGGTGGGGTTACCTGTACCTCTTTCCCCCGGTTCTGCTGCTGCTCCAGGTCCTGACTCGCTTGGAGACTTACCAGGGTCGTGTGGTCCTTCTGGCCCCTTGGTTTCAGGTGCTGCTTGCTCAGTGTCCATACCCGAGGGTCTTCCCGCAGCTCCGCCTCTTTCAGCAGATCGGTCCGGCCCTGTACGAGGCTGGTTCCATCTTCTCCTCGAGTCTTCGCGTCTGGTGTTTTTGACTCAGGTTTATCATTCGTTGTATGGTGCGCAGGTGGCTTTGTTGTTGGTCTCCCACCTGCGTGCTTCGTCTCAGCGGCAGTATGAGGTTTCCTGGCGGCCCTTCCAGTTTTTCCTATCACTGCGTCGGTGTTCTTCGGTCTCTGATAGGTTTGTTCTGTCCTTTCTCTCTTGGCTGTTTCAGGACCTTCATCTTATGCCGAATACTGTCGCTTCGTATCGTGCGGCGTTGGCGGAGCCGCTTCAGCTTGCTTTCGGGGTTGATGATACTTCCGCCCCGTTTTGCAAGTTATCCCGGGCGTTGTTTCACCTCCGGCTTGCTCATGCACCGCCTGAGCTGTCTTGGTCTTTGGACTGCGTGCTCTCGTTTCTCTGCCCCGGTTTGTGGTGGCCCCTTCCATTCGGGATTGTTTTTCCAAGGCTCTTTTCCTGTTGGTATTAGCCTCGGGGGGTCGGGTTGGCGAGCTTCATGCTCTCCTCCGGCGCCGGGGTTTTCTGCTCTTTCGGTCCTGGTGGTCGTTTTGTTCGTTTGCAGCCGTCTCCCTCTTTTCTGGCGAAGAATGAGTCGGCTGCGTTCCGGAGGGGGCCGTGGGTTGTTGATGCTTGGTTGGTCAGGCCGAGGGTGCATCATATGTTGTGTCCGGTTGCGGCTCTCCGCCATTATTTGCGCGCCACGGCTTCTGTTGCCGGGGATGCGCTCTGGGTTGATCCGGTTTCCCTTCTTCCCTGTTCTCGGGCTCGGGTCTCTCAGGTTGTCCGCAGGGTTATTAAGTGTAGCCAGCCTGCGGTTTTTCCCCAGGCCCACGACGTTCGTAAATTTGCTGCTTTGGCGGCTGTCGTTGGCAACATGTCTTGGGTGGACATTCAGGCCCGGGGTTTTTGGAGATCGAACAGGGTCCTGGCCGCTCGCTACCTGGTGAATGTTCCTGGGCCTCGTCGGGCCTGCGTTGCTTTGGGTCGACGGTTGCAGCCAGTTGTCTCGCCTTCGCGTTGAGGAGTGAGGACGGACTGCCGCCCGGGTAAGTCCCTGTTTTTTCCTTATCTTTGGGTAGTTAACTCCAGGGAGCCGACAGGGTGTTTGGGTGGCATTCCTTTAGAGGTCCACCTTGCTTGTGGTGCCCTCACTCTTGGGTGAGTCTGGGGTTTACTGGATGGAGCCCCATGAGGCTCCCAGAAGCTATCACACTGATACAATGCCATACTACTAGGTGCCATTATTTGGGGAGTTGTTATTGGCCTACTGGGGACTACAAGCCAGAACCTGGCCCCCTCGATGAGGCACAGTGAGCGGTGGCAATGAATACTTTACATTTAAAGTTTATCATGTCTGCCACCACCAGGAAAGGCACCCAGAAAGTCAGTGAAACAAAGCAGAATACTGTATGGTTAAAACCGAGACTGAAGTTTCAAAAACTGCAAAAAATCTCCCCAACTATGAAAACAAACAACTAAATTTTGTGAAACTACCACGAGCCAGTTTGCCCCCTTCCCCCCCCCATCCCCCTCCCCTTGACTGGGGAAAGAGGAAGGCGAACTGGGACAGCCAGCCCGTACCATTCCTCAATTCTCATGCTGATGTAGCATGGTGCAGGTAGCCCTCTCAGTTCGGTCTGTCTTCAGACTCCTGTTTTCGCTAAGTGATGTTTGCCTTTGGGGCTGTTCTTCTGCACGTTTGTATAGCATGAGCCAGGAGTTATAGTGTGCTTAGAGCTTCATGTTTTCAGGGTTTTCTTTCCTTTGTGCTCCTTAAATGTTGCCCTTGCACTGTCAGAGATATCTTCCCTGGGGTATTTGGGACACTCCCTTTAGAGTATCTCCTCACTTGGGGTTCCCCTCTATTTTTGGTAAGCTAGTGGTCTGTGATAGTCCGTCTTTCCTCAGCTTGGGGGTGTTTATGTGGGGAGCCCCGTTGGCTCCCTGGAGCTATCGAACTGATACCTGCTTGATGAGGTTTTGAGAGTTCTATTCCCCAAGCCTGGCCCAAGGCCAGGCTTGACTTGTGAGAGCTTGGTCCAACAGGCTGTTGCTTGGAGTGGCCCACAGGCCCACAAATCCACCACAGCCCGGTTGGTCTGGCACTTCTTGAAGAAAACTATCTAGGTTTCTCTTGAAGATGTCCATGGTTGTTTCGGCAATATATCTCATACTCGCTGGGAGGATGTTGAACAACCGTGGACCTCTGATGTTTATACCGTGTTCTCTGATTGTGCTTATGGCACCCCCCCCTCCCCACTGCTCTTCACTGGTTCTATTCTGTATTTTCTTCCATATCGTTCACTCAAGTAAGTTTTTATTTTATTTCGTCTTCATATTTTATTTTTGTTTTCTTCCTGGCCCTCCAGTTTTTTCCATGTGTATATTATTTGAAACCACTTTCATCTCCTGTCTAGTGAGTACATTTTGAGAGCTTTGAGACGATTCCAAAAATTTAGGTGCTTTATCACGTCTATGTATGCCGTTTATGTTCTCTGAACTCCCTCTGTTTCAGCAAAGGGTCCTGCTCTGAAGGGAAAAGTGAGTACTGAGCAGTACTCTAGACAGGACAGCACAAGTGATTTGATTAGTACAACCATTGTGATGGAATCTCTGTATTTGAAAGTTCTCGTAATCTTCTTGAGGTTATCTTGAGATGATTTCGGGGATTTAGTGTCCCCGCGGCCTAGTCTTCGACCAGGCCTCCACCCTCAGGAAGCAGCCCGTGACAGCTGACTAACTCCCAGGTACCTATTTACTGCTAGGTAACAGGGGCATCAGTATGAAAGAAACTGCCCATCGTTTCTCGCCAGTGCCCGGGATCGAACCCGGTTACTTCTATTTGTGGAGAATTCATTATCATATGTTCCAGGCTTTCCATAAAGGTTATGATACTTGTTATCAGGTTTCTAGCAGGATTTTACATGAAGTTATGCCATGGAGTAATGGAAGTTTCATGAGTTAGCAAGAAATCAAACTAATCTATTTATACCAGCACTAGCAGTACCTGGCCACGCATTGCTATGGCTTAGCAAAGCCTATTATTTTTCAATCAATCCTATTATTTTTCTGGCTGACGCAATATTTGCATGGTTATGTTTCCTAAATGTTAGGTTGTCAGACATCATTATTCCCAAATCCTTTACATGCTGCTTTCTTACTGTGGGCAAATCTGATTGTGTTTTGTACCCTGCATTATGTTTAATGTTCCCATTTTTTCCATATCTGAGTACCTGGAATTTATCACTGTTAAACATCATGTTATTTTCTTCTATCCCAGTCAAAAACTTTATTAATATCTGCCTGTAGTTTTTCAATGTCTTCAGCAGAGGTTGAAGACATTGTATTCATGCTGATTTTTGTG
Organism: Procambarus clarkii; assembly: GCF_040958095.1. Classification (NCBI taxonomy): domain Eukaryota; kingdom Metazoa; phylum Arthropoda; class Malacostraca; order Decapoda; family Cambaridae; genus Procambarus; species Procambarus clarkii. Next base: position 12,067,131 of record NC_091227.1, on the reverse strand, counting down.
TCGTCTGCAAAGGATGATACGAAGCTGTGACTTGTATTGTTGTCTATATCTGATATGAGAATAAGGAAAAGCAGTGGTGCATGGACTGTACCCAGAAGTACAGAGCTGTTAACTTCACTTGGACTCGATTTTATGTGGTTGACTGTTACTCTTTGTGTTCTCTTCGACTGAAAATTGAGTATCCACTATCCTACTTTACCAGTTATTCCCACTGACCTCATTTTGTGTGCTATCACTCCATGGTCACATTTATCGAATGCCTATGAGAAGTCCGTGTATACCACATCTGCATTCTGTTTTTCTTCCAACGCCTCAGTGATTTTGTCATAGTGGTCAAGTAGTTGTGAGAGGCATGATCTTTCTGCTCTAAATCCATGTTGACCTAGGTTGTGGAGGTCATTAGTCTCCATTGAAACTGGTGACCTGACTTCTGATCACTCTCTTAAATACTTTTATTATGTGGAACGTTAGTGCATCTGGTCTATAATTCTTTGCTAATGCTTTGCTCTCTCCCTTGTATAGAGGGGCAATGTCTGCTGATTTAAGCACATCTTGTGTCTTCCCCGTGTCCAAGCTTTTCCTCCACACTATACCAAGTGCTTGTGCTACTTGCACTTTGCATTTCCTTATAAATATTTTATTCCATGAGTCTGGACCTGGGGCTGAGTGCATGGGCATGTTGTCAATTTCTCAATCAGTTATATTTTTAGGGGTTTGGATATCATGCATAAAGAAGTTGTCCAGATCTTCAACTTTCATGCTGTTTATTATATTGCTAAACATATCATCATACTGCTTTTTTAGGATTTCACTAATTTTTCTGGGGGGAGCCCCTACGGCTCCCCAGTGCTATCCAGGCTGATAGGGATAGTCCTAACTTTTGGCATCAGTCGATGTGGGTGGAGTTCTAGGCCTACCGGGGCCCACGGACAGAACCTGGCCCCTTCAGAGAGGCACGAGGAGCAATGGCCTATAGAAATGCACAAGTGGTTTTGGAACATTCTATATCTGCCATCGACCAGGACAGACACCCAGAAAGGTAAGTGCCCCAAAACAAATCCCTATTCTGGTAAAAACAACGAAAAAAACAAAACAAATGGACAGAACTCCCCCAGGGGAAAACGAGCAAACAAGCATGACATCACTCAAACCGCGCCGCATGCCTGTGCAGCTCCCCCCTCCCCTGGAGGGGGAAGGGGGAGCCCCAGACCCTCATGCCAGCGATCCACACCTCTAGTTCCTTAGCTGATGGGATAAAGCTATGTCGTTGGTGCTCCAGCTCCAGCTTCTCTTGTGCTGTGCCTGGGTTCAGTACTTCTCTTCAGTGGTGTGCGAGCTGGGAGACATATTGCAGGATACTTGGGCTGCATGCGCTTAGGGCTAACCTCCCTCAGTACCCTGTAAGTACTGCCCTAGGGGTTTGGGGTTACCTTCCACAAGTCACCTTGGGTCTACCTCTGTTGGTCTTTCGCTGCTTGGCGATTGACTGCTCCGAGTGTTTAGGGGATTCCTCTCTTGTTTGCCTTGGGGTAAGTTGTAGTTTTCGCACTGGTAGGGGCACAGGATATTGCGCAGCTAGTTTTCACCAATAACAGCGGCCGGCTTTGTTCCCTCTGGGTACGTTATCCTCTTGCGAGGTTTTTCTTTTCTTTTTGCCTGGCAGGGTGTCTGCCTTGGTGTCCCTCCCCCTTTTATATGGTGTTTGGTGGTACCCCCTGTTTCGCCCTCGTGATTGGACATGTCCCATGGGTTCAGCTTTGACAGTGTTGGTTGGTAGCTTGGGCGCTGGTTAGCAGTACCCTGCCTGGGATAACCCTTAGCATACCCAGTCTAGGGGCCCTGGAAAACCCCGCGGGGCACTAGGGTCCAATGGATGTGACCCCCGAGTCTCCTCTCACTTTTACCACGTTTGAGGGTTGCTCTGTCTCCTTGCCTCTGGGTGACACTCATTGTTTTTGCCTTCGTCATGCTGCCTGTTGGGTCAATGACACATTCGACCCAGAGTCCTCCGAGCTTTGTTGCTTGTATGTGACTCAGTTCACCCAGTCTGATGATGATATTCTACGGGTGCAGGCAGTTCGCGCGTTGAAGATAGGTTTAGGTGGCTGCAGCGTGCTAGGTTGATTGTTTCCACGGATGCCCCGAGGTTGCACCGTTTTGTTTATAGGGACCCGGACTTGGGGGTGTTGGTCACTTCGGCCTTGGTTCCGTCCACACCCCCCTCGTTCTTCCTTTGCTGTGGTTCATTCGGTCCCCCCCCCCCCTCCTTCCAGCTCCTAAGCATCTGAGGGCTTCGGGGTCGGGGCAGAGTTTAGAGGTTTTTGAGACTCAGGTGGTTTCGGGGGTTGCCCCTTTCGGGGTGGCTCCAGAGGCATTCGAGTTGGTTCCTCCTGCCGTAGCTCTGGGGTCTGACCAGTGGGCCCATCCTCTTCCTGCTATTCCAGCTGCCCCGGCTTTTTCTTGAGGGGCTGGGGCTTTGGAGGATGACTTGGCCCCGGGGCCTGATGTGGAGGTTCCCAGGGTTGGGGAGGAGCTGACTTGGGGGCCTTGGGCCCCGTTGGACCCCGCCTGGGTTTTCTGACCCTCCGAGTGGGGCTTGCTGTTACAAGGAGTGGGGGTCTTCTTTTTCCCCCTCTGTGTATGACTTGGATTTGGGTTCAGCTCCTCCCTGGGTTTGGTTCTGTGTCCCTGTGGGTCCTTCGGTTCAGTCCTTCCAGAGGTTTTTCAGCTTCCCGCGTCTCTCTCCCTGAGGTGTGGGCGGCCATTGTAGCTTACCTTCTGCGCAACCTGGAGCATGCTTCTATAATAGATCCGTCATCCTTCAGGTTTGGATCGTCGTCTCCATACTGGGTTCGTTATGAGGTTCCGCAGTTGTCCTGGCTAGCGGACTTCCCTTTGTTTTCGCTGGATGTTTGGGACACCTTCTGTCGTACCCCGCATGCTGGAGTGGTGCGAAGCGTTGATTGTGGTCCAGGTTTACCTGGGGGGCAACTTTGCGCACCTTAATGAGTGCCTTTTCACTCCGGCTCTTCTTCGGGATGTTGGCGCTGTTCAACTTCATGTGCAGGTTCCCTCTTTGTCGGCAGCGCTTGTGGCTGAGGACTTGAGCGCACGTGGCTCATTGGCTTCGGTCCTGCAATTTTTTTTCACCTCCTTGAGCTGTCTTCGAATTGGCTTACGGAGGATGTTGAGGCGCTTGGGGCCGTTCGTGGGTCTAGCGCCTTGGCCTCAGCTGCTCGTGTGTTGTTTGCCCTTTTGAAGCTGTTTGTGCCTATCCTGCGGGAATCGCTGGTGGCCCGTCTGCTCTGTTAGGTGTTTGGGTGTTGACTTACCTCGACAACTGGCTGGTTTGGGCTCCCAGTCTGTCCGCGTGTTTGCTCGCCAGGGGGTGTGGTGCTTTCCCAGCTAGCCAGGTTCGGGTTCCTGGTGAACTGGCGGAAGTCTCATCTGGTTCCCTCCCAGGTTCGGACCTGGCTGGGCCTTGTGTGGGACTCTTGAACCGATTCCTTGTCTCTTCCTCTGGAATCTCTCCTTTGGTTGCAGTCCTGCATGCGCTGGTTTCTGGGGGGCTCCTGGGTCACCCAGCAGTTTCTCAGGGGTCTATGCAGGAGCCTGAGCTTTGTGATGATGTTCTACAGCCGGGTCGGGTTGGCTTTGTCAGCTGTTCTGGTTCCTTCGGGGACGTCCCTTCCACCTCTCTTGCGATCGCTAGGTTCGACCCCTGGGGGCCTTACATCGACTGCTGCGTTGCCGGCTTCCTATTTGTTTTTTGGGGGTTCAGTGCCTTGGCGCCTACCTGAGCCCTTTAATGTGTTCACGGATGCGTCGTCTCTTGGCTGGGACTTTGTAACCAATGCTCACCAGGCTGGCCAGGGGTGGTGGGGTCCGTTCATTCGTCGGGCCCTCGGCACGGTGTGGGAGTTCTCGGTGGTGTGGTTTGTACAGTACAACCTTGATTCAACGTACTATATGGGACCAACCCCAGTTCGTTGGAGCGTTGGATTCGTTGCAAGAGGTGACCTTCAGGAGGCGTTTGTGTCAGTGTCTTTTTTTTTTCTTGTACACAATAAAAATGCATTATCATATTACATACTCTACCTATATATTACTTCTCTACTAAAAAATACTGTAATTCATAAATTTACCTTATTGTTGAAGTTATGTCCATCTTGAAGTTTCGTGAAGTTGTGAATGCTCTACATTAAATACGTACTGCAGTGCATTATGCTGTTAGCACTGTGTTGATTAAAAGTAGTTCTGCTGTATGTTGAGTACTACAATACAGTTTATGAAAACTATTGTACACTAAAATTACTGCAACTTTAATTTTAACACTGTGTACACACTTAAATTTAACACTTGTTCTAACTGTTCACGCTGCACACGATGTTTTTAGATGTTTGCATCAGCTTTGCTGGTGCTCGCTGCTGCTGTGGGTTCAGCTGCTTCTGAGCTGGTGCTGGCTGCTGTTGTACCAGTGCTGGGTACAACTGTGCTTGTGCTGGGTACAGTTGTTGTACCAGTGCTGGGTACAACTGTGCTCGTGCTGGGTACGGCTGTTCTCGTGCTGGGTACAGCTGTTCTCGTGCTGGGTTTGGCTGTTCTCATGCTTGGTACGGCTGTTCTCTTGATGGGTACGGCTGTTCTCGTGCTGGGTACGGCTGTTCTCGTGCTAGGTACAGCTTTTCCCCTGCTGGTTACGGCTGTTTTCGTGCTGGGTACAGCTATTCTCGTGCTGGGTACGGCTGTTCTCGTGCTGGATACGGCTGTTCTCGTGCTGGGTACGGCTGTTCTCGTGCTGGGTACGGCTGTTCTCGTGTTGGGTACGGCTGTTCTCGTGCTGGTTGATTTTCTGCTACTAGTTCTTGCAAAATATTGCTTCATTTTTGGCATTAATAAGGCACTATTAGTAAGCCCCTGAGACATTTTGTTTTATAACCAAAGAGCTGTAGTAAAAAAATGGTCAATTCCACAATTATTCTTCCATCGGCGGATAAATACTGTACGTCAATCGCAGACAAAGCTAAGAGCACTGGGTGCATACTGTATGAATGCAGACTAAGTCTATACGTACACCCTTCAGTAGGCTGGTGTTTAAGCCTGATCCAGTAACATAAATTTCTCTTAAATATTCTATTTACATCAAATTATATATTTTTGGGTTATATATTTAGTTTAGCAACATTATTACGATAATAAGAGCTATAAAAAATACTTATTTTGGAATTGATTTATTAATTTTATTATTTCGAAGCTGTAGATCACTGAACTGTGGCGACGAAATCGAACAAAACACTGCCTGGTGTTGTGTTCGATTTCCAGTAACATATATTTCTCTCAAATATTCAATTTACATCAAATTATATATTTTTGGGTTACATATTTAGTTTAGCAACATTATTACGATAATAAGAGCTATAAAAAATACTTACTTTGAAACTGATTTATTAATTTTATTATTTCGAAGCCGTAGATCGCTGAACTGTGGCGACGAAATCGAACACAACAAGCATGGTGTTGTATGGACAGGGATTAGACCTGTCCACTCGTGCTGGAGTTGTGCTGCCAATAACATGAATAATTTCTCAAATAGGAGATATCTATCTTATTACAGTATATTTTTGGTTTTATTTAGTTTAGTTTAATTAAGATAATAAAGAGTTATTAAAACACCAGTTTTAGAAATGATTTATTAATGTGAAACGTTCAAAGCCATGGGTCACTGAACTATGACAACACAGACGAAAGTGAGAGAAACCTCACTGTAAAGTGAGGTTTACTGTACAGTATTCCCTTATCTGTCCACCCTCACTCGTCTTGTTTCATCACAGAAAATGTATATAAGAAGATTTCAACATATTAGCTAGCTATTCACGCTTCAGCCTTTAAATTAATTTACAAAGATACGTGTGCCACAAATCGGTGAACGAAAATCATTGAAACTCAGTCGTTCACTTGTGTGGACGACTCTGGCTGGTGTTTGGTTAATATGCGTCACTTCTTGTGGACCATTCTGGCTGGTGTTTGGTTCATATGATTCACTTGTTGTGTGGTCCACTTGCGTGATCCAACTTGTCTTATGAAGGAATTATTAATTGTAATCTGTGATAGAATGAAACAGTTTTCCACCACTCTGTGAACTCTGTCCTAACATCGTAAGCTTGTGGACCACTTGTGGTCCACTTGTGTGGTCCCACTTGTGTGGTCCATTTGTGTGGTCCATTTGTGTGATCCAACTTGTCATATGAAGGAATTATTAATTGTAATCTGTGATGGTATGGCAAAGTTTTCTACCACTGTGAACTCTGTCCCAACATCATAAGCTTGTGGACCACTTGTGGACCACATGTGCGGTCCATTTGTGTGGTCCACTTGTGTGATCGAACTTGTCATATGAAGGAATTAATAATTGTAATCTGTGATAGAATGTGAAAGTTTTCCACCAGTCTGTGAACTCTGTCTCGACGTCGTAAGCAAATCCGAACATCCCCTGCTTCGGCGAACCATTGTTCGTCGAACCGGGTGAGTAAATCCGGCCTGAAAGTGTGCGAACTAGCCGGAGATTCGTTGAATCGGAGTACGTTGAATCAAGGTTGTACTGTACTTTGGAGGGGTTTGGGTCGCCCGGGGATCGACGATCTGGATTCATTCGGACTGTAACCCCGATGGTTCATTGCCTGAACCAAGGGGGTTCGATGCGGTTCTTGGCTCTTTGGGGTTGGTCGCTTTGGGTGACTCGTCTGCTGAGTTCTCGGGGTTTAGCTCTTCTGGCGGTTCACGTCTGGGGGAGTATTCAACGTCCTGGCTGACAGCCTGTCCCAGTTTGTTCCCCTGTCCACGAAATGGACGGTCGACGCTGACTCATTCAGTTGGCTTTGCCAGACATTCAGGCGCCCAGAAGTGGACCTCTTAGTGTCGGCGTGGTCGAGGCGTCTTCCGGTATATGTGGCGCCCTTCTCCGACTGCGAGGCTGTCGGGATCGACACCTTTCAGCAGGATTGGTCGAGGTAGGGGTTCCTGTACCTCTTTCCTCCGGTTCAGCTGTTGCTCCAGATCCTCGCTCGCTTGGAGACTTACCTGGGGTGAGTTGTCCTCTTGGCCCCATGGTGGCTGGCCCAGCCATGGTTTCAGATGCTGCTTGCCCAGTGTCTGAACCTGGAGGTTTTTCCATGGCTCCTGATCACCAGATGTATGGTGATCAGGTGGTTTCGTTGATGGTGTCCCACTTGCGGGCTTCGTCTCGGTGCCAGTATGAAGTTTCCTGGCGGTCCTTCGGTTTCTTTTTGTACTTCACTTTTGGTTCGGGTGTTGTCCTTTCTCTTGTGGTTGTTCCAGGACTGTCATCTTGTGCCGAATACTGTCGCCTCGTATTGTGCGGCACTGGCAGAGCCGCTTCAACTTGCTTTTGGTATAAATATTACTTCTGCGCCATATCACAAACTGTCTCGTGCGTTGTTTCACCTCTGGACTGCTCATGCGCCGCCTGAGCCATCCTGGTCTTTGGACAGAGTGCTCTCCTATCTCTCTTCTCCTCGGTTTGTTGTGGCCCCTTCGGTTCAGGATTGTTTTTCGAAGGCTCTTTTCCTGTTGGCATTGGCCTTTGGAGGTCAGGTTGGGGAGCTTCATGCACTCCTACGGTGCAGTGGTTTCTGCTCATCAGTCGGGGAGATAGGGTTGTTCGTCTGCAGCCGTCTCCTTTTCTGGCGAAGAATGAGACTGCTGCTTTCTGGAGGAATCCTTGGGTCATTGATGCTTGGTTGGTCAGGCCAGGGGTGCATCATGTTTTGTGCTCGGTTGCGGCCCTCCACCATTATTTCCGAGCCTTGGCTTCTGTGTCCGGGGATGCACTTTGGTTTGATCCGATTTCCCTTCTTCTCTGTTCGTGGGTTTGGGTCTCGGGTCGTCCACAGGGTTATTAAGTCTAGCCAGCCTGCGGTCTATACCTATGCTCATGATGTTCGTAAATTCATTGCTCTTGCTGCCGTTTTTGGCAACATGTCCTGGGCTGACATTCGGACATAGGGATTTTGGCACTTGAACAGGCTCCTGGCTGCACGCTACCTCGTGAAAGTTCCTGGGCCTAGTCGGGCCTGAGTCACTTTGGGTCGGTGGCTGCAGCCTGTCTTGACTTTGAATTGAGGTGTGAAGCACCAACCCCTCCTGGATAAGTCCCCTTTTTTCCTTAGTGTTGGGTGAAGAAGCTACAAGGAGCCATAGGGGCTCCTCCCAGAAAACCAGTGTTGAATGTAATGAAACGCCATTTTCTGGGTGAGTTCCGGAGGCTCCCTGGCAACCCTCCCTCCTACCGGTCTGCAGTTTTCACGTATTTTGATATCCAGCCTTGGAACTGGAGGTGTGGATTGCCGGCACGAGGGTCTGGGGTTCCCCTTCCCCTTCCCGGGGAGGGGGGAGCTGCGCAGACATGTGGCGCGACTCATGTGATGTCATGATTGTTTGCTCATTTTTCCTTGGGGAAGTTCAGTCCATTTGTTTTGTTATTTTCGTTGGATTTACCAGAATAGGGGTTTGTTTTGGGGCACTTACATTTTTGGGTGCCTGTCCCGGTCAATGGCAGATATGGAATGCTCCAAAATCACATGTGCATTTCTATAAGCCATTGCTCCTTGTACCTTTCTGAGGGGGCCAGGTTCTGGCCGTGGTCCTCGGTAGGCCTAAAACTCCACCCACATCGACTGATGCCAAAAGTTAGGCCTATCCCTATCAGCCTGGATATCTCCAGGGAGCCTCCGGGACTCACCCAGAAAATGGCGCTTCATCACATTCAACGCTGGTTTTTTGTCATCCTCAGTGTATGAACCTTCACTCATATGAATAGATCCAATACTGGCAGTGGTTTTTGCTTTTGATTTAGCATATGTGAAGAAATTAGTTGTATTAGTCTGGGGCTTCAGTCAATTGGAGATCTGCCTACAAGGGACTACAAGCCAGAACCTGGCCCCCTCAGAGAGGCGCAGGGGAGCAATGGCCTAAGGAAACTCCACTGTTTTGGGGAGTATTCCATGTCTGCCATCGACCGGGGTTAAGCACCCAGAAACATAGGCATCCCAAAACAAACCCAACCTGGTAGAAAATAACAACCCAAGACCGAACAGAGACCCAGAACTGCCCCCCCCCCTAAAAAAAAAAAAAAAAAAAACAAGCAAACGTCATTAACCTGGCACGCTGCTTCCTCTGCACCAGCAGCCCACTCCCCAGTTCGTAGAATGAATCTGACTGGGGCGGTTATCAACTCTGGCCTTAGTTTCCTGCCTAGAATTTGTGCCCATGTGGTGTTGCCTGTTGAGTGTGGTGCGGTGGCCAGGAGAAATTAGTGTACTGGGGCTGCATATGTTTAGGGCTGTCTTCCCTAAGTGCCCTGTAAGTACTTCCCTTGGGTTCCAGGGTTATCTACTCTGGGGGGCTTTCGGGATCTCACTCCCGTAGGGGTTACTGCTGCTCGACATTGGCCCCCACCCTTGGGGTTAGCTGGGGTCTTGTAGCCTTTGCTTGGCTCTTGGTAGGGTGTGTTTTTGTTGCTGGTTGGGGATCAAGGTGCTGTGCAGCTCGCCTGCCTAGTGGTGGCTGTATTTTCTGTCCCTTGGTTGTTGTTGTTGTGCTTTTGTGGGGTTTTTCCATTCTTTTTGTTTCTTCTTGCCTGGATGGGGTCTGTCTGGCTTGATTATTTGTCTGCCTAGGATTCTTTGGGTGGCCCTCCTCTAGGCACCTGTGCTTGTACACCTCACAGGGGTTGCCCTATTATTTTAATTGACATTACCATACGGGCTCAACTGGCTTTGCGGCATCATTGCCTGGGCTTCCCGTAGGGACACTTCCCCCTGAGGGCCCTGGAAAACCCCGTTGGGGCTTGGTTGACCAATGGACGTGTCCTCCGAGTCCCATCTCACTTTGTGCAAGGTTTGAGGGTTGTTTATTGTCCTTGTCTCGGGGTGATGATCACTTGTTTTGTCTCAGTCATGCTGCCTGTTAGGTTGACGACACCTTTGACCAGGAGTCTTGTGAAACATATTCCCCACTCGTACTCCAGTTTACCCATTCTTCTTCAGAAGTTCTTAGAGGTCAGGCGGCATTTGTGTTGCATAGTAGTTATAGGCTGTGGCAACGCAGTAGATTGGTTGCCTGCTCGAATGCCCCAGGTCTGCCCCGTTTTGGTTTTAATCCTTAAATTAAATTGCACAACACATCATATGATGTGTTGAGTAACTTGCTATAAATTGTGCATCACATCATATGATGTATTGGAGTACTATGCAAAATTTAAACGGCTCGCGGATACACGGGATTCACCTCACCTTTTTCAGGGCTCTTGTGAACAGATGCCATTTTCTGTGGGGAGCCCCTACGGCTCCCTGGAGCTTATCGGGCTAATGTATGTTATATTAGACTGGGACATTAGCTAAGGAGTTCAGACCTACCAGGGACCAGCGCCAGAACCTGGCCCCTTCAGAGAGGTTTCAGGGAGCAATGGCCCTGGAAAACCCCTTTGTGGTTGGGGTTTTCCTTATCTGCCATCGACCGGGGTTAGGCAACCAGAAAGGTAGGCATAACAAAACAAACCCCACATGGTAAAATTCTAAAACAAAAAACCGAACAGAGAGGTAGAAACTCCCTACAATCACAAGGAAACAAGCAAACAAGCAAACATCACACTTTACTGCCGCGCTGATCGTCCGCGCAGCCCTCCCCACCCCAAGAGGGGGAGGGGGAAGCCCCAGACCTACCGCGCCGCCTGCCAAGCTTCAGTTCGTAAGCTACTGTCAACCGGGATAGACGCTTCTCTGGCCTCAGTTTCCTAGGCGGTGTTTGCCTTGTGTGTTGTGTTGTGCGGTGGCCAGGAGTACCTCATCAGTGCCGGGGCTGCATGTGCTTAGTGGCTGACTTCCCTAAGCGCCCTGTGAGTACTGCCCTTGCGTAACAGGGTTATCTTCCTAGGGGCATTCGGGAACTATTCAAGTAGAGGTTCTTGCTGCTCGGCATTTGCCTCGCCCTTGGGGCCAGCTGGGGCTTGGGGCCCTTGTTTGGCCCTGGGTAGGGATTGGTATTGTGCTGGTTAGGGCGTCAAGGTGTTGCACAGCCTGCCACCTAAGCGGTGGCCGGTTCCTGTTGCCTCTGGAGACGGTGTACTTTTGCGGGGGTTTTCTTTTGTTTTTATTTTCATGCCTGGTGGGGGTCTGCCTAGTGTGGCTATAGTTCCACTGGTAGTGCTTGGCGGCCCTCTGCTAGGCCCCCGTGATTGTACACGTTGCAGGGGTTTTCAGTGCTATCCTCTACCCTCTTGTTATGTTTGGGTTTCTTAACCAGTTAGCAACACCTTGCCCGGGCTTCCCGTAGCAGTCAGCCTATGGGCCCTGGAAACCCCTGTCTGGGCTCGGGAGACCATTGAATGTGTCTTCCGGGTTCCAATCCGTCTTGTACGGGATTATTGGTTGCTGTGCCCTTGTCTCCGGGTGACAGTCGCCACTTTTACCTCTGTCATGCTGCCTGTTGGGTCACTGACACCTTGACCCGGAGTCTTGCGGGAGATTCTCTGCTTGTTCTCCAGTACTCTCCTGATGTTATTACTGTTCAGAGTACAGGCGGCATCCGTATTGCAAGCTAGGTTAGGTTGCTGCAACATGCTAGGTTGGTTTCCCACTCGGATGCCCTGAGGCCGCCCCGTTTGGTTAGGTGCTGTTCACCCCTTTCCCTCCCTGTTCCCGGCTCCGAACCGTCTGTGGGTTTCGGGGTCGGGGCAGAGTTTAGTTGGGGCCGAGACTCGGGCAGTTTTCTGGGGCTGCCCTGTTCGGGTTGAGGACGGAGGTTTTTCGAGCCAATTCCTCCTGCCAAGGCTTCTGGGTCTTACCAGCGGCCCTTTATTGCTGCCTTTCCCATGGACTCTTGCTTTTCTTTAAGGGCGGAGGGCTTCGAGGATGGCTCTGCTCCGGGGCCTCTGTTGTTGGTTCCCGGGGCTGTGGGGGATGCCGGCTAGCGGTTCTGGGGCGGTTTGTCCCGCCTGTGTTTTCTGCTGTTGGGCGGCATTTTTCGCCCATCCAGTCTGCTTGCTTTCCACTTTTGCTGGCGTGTTTTTGTATCTTTAGCGTCAATCACAGCCCCTGCTGGCGGCCATTTTCTTCTGCCGGTTTCCCGGCGTGGCCACCAGGGCGGCGTTGCGGTTTGTATACATGTGACTGGGTGTACGAGCGAGCTTCTTGGGTGAGTTTTCACCTTTTTTCAGGGATTTTTATTCTCCTGTTGTCGTTTCTTTGCTTTTCTGGTGTTTTCTGTCCATTGCCTGTTCCTCTGGAAACATTTGGGTGTTGATTTTTACACCGGGTTTTCCATTTTGTCTGTTTTGGGTCTGGGCCTTTGGGTTTGGGCTTAGTGTCCCCTGGCTTGTATGCTTGCTCCAACACCTTGTCCATTGGTTTTCGGTCTGTTATGACTGTTTTCCCAGGGGGTTCTGTCTGGGGGCTGTGCTTTGCCTTTCTGTGGTGTTCTCCGCCGGCAAATGTGGTGGTTTGGTCTCCCCCTGGTTCGATTCTGGGTTCCTTTGGGTTCTTTGGTTTCGTTCCGGAGGTTTCTTCCTTTTGGGCCCCCTTTGTGGGTTCAGGGGGCTTTGTTTCCTTGTGTGACCCCGTTCTGCCTTCTGGGGTTCCGGGGTCTTCCTGGCTTGCAAACTGATCTTTTTGGGTCTTGGCTGTCTCGGTTCATTCCTCTGTTCGCGGATTGGCCAGTCGTCGCCGACTCGTTTTGTTGGCTCTGTCGGACGTATGGACTCCTGGCTGTGGACGTCTTCGAGTCGGCGTGGTTTAGGCGTCTCCCATTTTATGTGGCGCCCTTTCCCACCTGCGAGGCATTCACGGTGGATTCTTTTTGGCAGGACTGGTCCAGGTGGAGGGTACCTGTTCCTCTTCTCCCGGTCCAGCTGTTGCTTCGGGTTCTGGCTCGGTTGCAGCCCATTCCCATGAGAGCAGTCCTTATGGTTCCTTGGTGGCCGGCCCAGCCTTATTTTCAGACGCTGCTTGATAGGTGTCCGAACCTGGGGCATTTTCCTGCGGCTCCGCCTCTTTTGGCAGGTCGAATCGGTCCTGTACGTGACTGGTTTGGCCTTCTCCTCAGCTCTTCGCGTCTGGTATTTTGACGCGGGTATCACCATCTTTGTGGGGTTCAGGTGGCTTTGTTGACGGTGTCCCACCTGCGAGCTTCATCTTGGCGACAGAATGACGTTTCGTACGCTTTCTCGTGTGTTGTTTCACCTCCAGCCTGCTCATGCGTCGCCTGAGCCGTCCTGGTCCTTGATCAGGGTGCCTTCTTATCTTCTCCTCAGTTTGTGGTAGCCCCTTTGGTTCAGGTTTCTTCTCTTTGGTACTGGTGGCAGATTTGTACGTGTGCAGCCTTTCTCCGTCCTGGCGACGGTCGAGACGGCTTCTTTCCGGAGGGGTTCTTGGGTTATTGATGCTTGATTGGTTTGGCTGGGGGTGCATCCTGTGTTGTCCGGTTGTGCTTTTTGCCGTTGCATGCGTTCCCAGGTCGTCCGCAGAGTTTTTCATACTTCCAGCCTGTGGTCTGTCTTTGCGCCCGTGCTGTTCAGACATTTGCAGATTTTGCTGCTGTGTTGGTGACGTCTAGGGCTCAATTTGGGTGCAGGGATTTGAGGGTCGCACAGGTTCTTGGCTGCCCATTCCTTATGTGCGTCTGCTCTTGTGCGTTCTTGTTGCCTTGGGTCGCAGGTTGCGACCTGTTGTCTCGGCTTTGCGTTGCAGAGTTTGTGGTGGTCACCTCCCGGGTTGGCCCTTTTCTTTTCCTTCTCTTTGGGTATGAAGCTCCTGGGAGCCGTAGGGGCTCCCCACAGAAAACCAGCGTTGAATGTAATGAAACGCCATTTTCTGGGTGAGCCCCGGAGGCTCCCTGGCAACCCTCCCTCCCACCGGTCGGCGGTTTTCTCGCGTTGGTTGAAGCTTAGCTTCCGAACTGAAGCTTGGCAGCCGGCGCGGTAGGTCCGGGGCTCCCCCCCTCCCCCTCTCGGGGCGGGGAGGGCTGCGCGGACGATTGGCGCGGCAGTAAAGTGTGATGTTTGCTTGTTTGCTTGTTTCCTTGTGATTGTAGGGAGTTTCTACCTCTCTGTTCGGTTTTTTGTTTTAGTTTTTTACCATGTGGGGTTTGTTTTGTTATGCCTACCTTTCTGGGTGCCTAACCCCGGTCGATGGCAGATAAGGAAAACCCCAACCACAAAGGAGTTTTCCAGGGCCATTGCTCCCTGAAACCTCTCTGAAGGGGCCAGGTTCTGGTGCTGGTCCCTGGTAGGTCTGAACTCCGTAGCTAATGTCCCGGTCTAATATTTTTTTTTTTTTTTTTTTTTTTTTTTTTTTGAGAGATATATACAAGAGTTGTTACATTCTTGTACAGCCACTAGTACGCGTAGCGTTTCGGGCAAGTCCTTAATCCTATGGTCCCTGGAATACGATCCCCTGCCGCGAAGAATCGTTTTTTCATCCAAGTACACATTTTACTGTTGCGTTAAACAGAGGCTACAGTTAAGGAATTGCGCCCAGTAAATCCTCCCCGGCCAGGATACGAACCCATGACATAGCGCTCGCGGAACGCCAGGCGAGTGTCTTACCACTACACCACGGAGACTGTATATAACATACATTATAACAATAAAAATTATATACAATATAACATACATTAGCCCGATAAGCTCCAGGGAGCCTCCGGGGCTCACCCAGAAAACGGCGTTTCATGACATTCAACATTGGTTTTTTAACAAATTCGTGGGCCAAATTCCCAGGGTGTGAGGGCCTCAGTATTGAGTGAGCTACCAAGCCTGACGCACGCAGCATGAGCTCACAGCACTGCTGTTCAGCTTGTGCCCACAGCATCACCTAAAAATGCCATAATATATATGTTCATGCTATTATTTAGTGATGATAGTATTACAGAAGAACCCTGACTGTGATAAAAATGACCAGGATTCTGATAATACCAGGTGTGTTGTGATAATTAGTGCTGTAGTGGGAGGAGTAATCTTGGTGGGGAGGGAGGTAGCGTTGTCTGCTGACTCTGTGTGACCACCTTTTACTGTCTGGACTCACTATACCAGCTTAGTTGTTTGCTATGGTGAACAAAACATGCAGATACTTATATGTAATGTCTGTATATAGTGAATAGAAACAGGAAACAACACACAGAGCCACTGGTCATGTCCCAACAAGCCATGCCAACAACACAGGTGTGTGACACGTCCCAACAAGACGAAAAGGAATAAAGGTGCAAAGGTACGCCAACAGACCAGCACCCGAACCAAGGAGTACGAGCTACGAGGACATGATCACCACATTGAAGAATCCCAAAAGAAGCGATAAGGTAGAAAAAGACCGACTACAGGACCCCAGGGGCACACGCACCAGGGGACACTGGTGGAATGAGAGCCCAAACGAACCAAAGAGACATGGGAAAGAAGAATTGCAGTGTCAGAGGAGGAGACAAGCAGAACACATGAGGAAGAGATGTGGTAGAGGAGGACACCACACACAGCTTCAAGCGCAGATATGATAAGAGCCCAGCAGGCTCAGGAACCTGCACATGAGCGAACGACAGGTTAGAACCAGGACCAAAAATCCAGAACCCAACTCTCGCAACACAACTAGGGAAGTACAACTAGGTAAGTACCGTACAGAGAAACCAATATATATATGGAAGGTCTAAGCCAGGCACTGGAAGACATGCAAAGAAAGAGAGTCCCAGATAAGACCATGAAAAATGGGGCCACGACCCCCTTTGCAACCATGAACCCAGCTGAACAAGTAAGGCCTCAGGAAGAAGCATGTAAGCGCCAAACAAAAATCCACAACTGGTCCCCAACACACAACCACAGCATGAAAACTGCTGCAAAATGTCACCTCAGAACATCCAGACAGGAACACTTACCCAATAACATATACCCCCCACCATTGTACCTCGTAACCTGGTGGAGGTAGGGGCTCTTATCTGGACATGCATAAAAGTGAGACAATATGGATACAAATAGGGGCTGTCTCCTATGGCCCATTAGGCCTGCTGCAGTCACCTATGTTCCAATGTTCGTATATTTGTATCCAAAATTCACTAACTAGCGCCTGTCCGAAGAGAAACCAGACTGTATAAACTCACCTGCAGAACATAGGCATGAACGTGTCACGATACAACATAGCCGAGAAGATTCCGGGAGCACTGCTAGTGGAAAAAGGCAGAGCCGCACATGGAGGAAAAGAGGGTAGAGGCGATGGAGGAGCCCCACACCCATACGCAGAGAAAACCCCGCGTCTGCCCCATAGCAGCAATCCAGAACACTCCCAGGAACTACCGGGCATGGACTGGAGAATGGAGAAGAGCGAGACGTGAAGCACCCGAGAGAAAAGGGACGCAAAACATCAGTACACGTAAACATCGCCTGTATCAAAACAAACAATTACGGCGCATGCGCAGCAGGGATGCCAGACGTGGGTCGCCAGAAGTCGTGAGCTGAAGAAAGAAACCACGAAGTGGTTTGTACATGTGAAAGAGACAAAACTGTGTTGTTAATGACAGAATCCCATATGAGAATACACAGGGCAGCTGCCAACCGTAGGCGAAAAGAGCAGGAAGGAGGGAAAAGAAACATAGCACAGCTTCCCAGTTGGGCTACAAAGGAGACCCCCCTCCCCCCCCCCCCCGAGTAGCCCAACCGGGCTACAAGGAGCCCAATCTGGCAACCATGTGCAGAGCAGGACAGTGCATGTACTGCACAGAGAGAAAGAAACAAACATGAAAGAACGAAACAGGGCCAAAAAACAAAAAGCTTGGAGAAGGACCCCAAGCCCCAGAAAGTACCGGAAGACGACAGACGTCCCAAGAATAAGAAACAAAAACCTTCTCGATCCTTCCAGAACAAAGAAGCAAACGTGAAGCACGAAGGCATGGAAGGCAAAGTCGCACCCGAGACCAAAAGTCATGCAGAACCCGGAGAAGAGGAAAACATGACTGTGAAGGCTCCGTCCCAAGATGAAGGGTGGAGAAACATACCCACCAACAAGACGGACCCGACGGACGAGGAATCGATCCCGGGGAGAGGCCAATTCCCCAAAACATGTATGGAGGGGGGGGGGGGGAACTCCACTCCTTGTAACCGCAAGCCCCGCCCAAAGGGTTGAAAAACCCAGGAGGGAACCAAACGTCAGCCCCTCATCAGCCCCGAGAACCCACAAGGCCGAGCCGTTCCCCCAAAGCCCCAGCCTCACAAGAAAATGCCCAGGCAACCGGACAATTACTAAGGAAGGGTATTGGGGAATGGGAACTTTAACTCTGATATAATAATATTTAATTAAGAAGATTCAAAATACTCAAAGGACCACCCACTTTTGAGAAAAGAGGGAAAACATATACAGTGCTTCCTCAGTCTAACGAACCCCGCTCTATCGAATTCCCAGAAGAGCCGAACAAATTGAATTCGGTACCAAATGTTCAGTGGAACATACAAATGTTCGATTAAGCGAGGAATGTTCGTCTAACGGGTCACTGAGGCCGAGCGTCGGAGCTGGCTGTCATCAACTATGATTCGCCAGAATGTAAACAGTTATATAGTGTTTTATTATCCTTACCCATTGTTTCTATGGAGAAATGGTGATAAAAATGGTGATAAAATGGTGTCAGGGGGCATTGGTGAGAGAGTTGTTTTGAGGAGGCAAGTGGTGTCAGTGGTTAGGGTTTTTTGTTAGGGGGCAGGTAGTGTAAGTTACGTATTGTCATGGGAGGCAGGTTGTCAGCCAGGCAGCTGACAACCAGCTGAAGTGGTGATAAAATAGTGTCAGGGGGGGCATTGGTGAGAGAGTTGTTGCCAGAAGGCAAGTGGTGTCAGTAGTTAGGGTTTTTTGTTTGGGGGCAGGTGGTGTAAGTTACGTATTCTCATAAGAGGCAGGTTGTCAGCCAGGCAGCTGACAACCAGCTGAAATGGTGATAAAATGGTGTTGGGGGGAGGGGGGGGCATTGGTGAGAGAGTTGTTGTCAGGAGGCAAGTGGTGTCAGTAGAGGCTAGTTGTCAGTGGTAGAAGGTGTCAAGGGAAGCTGGAGTAATAGTGGTGTCAGTAGAGGCTGGTTGTCAGAGGTAGAAGTTGTCAAGGGAAGCTGGAGTAGTCGTTGTGTCAATAGAGGCTGTAGAGGCAACACATGACTGGTGCCTCCATGCTCTCCCTCCAGCCCCCCCCCCCCCTTCCTTCCTGCTGCTTCTGACCACCCACTACATCCTTGGACATCTGCGTGGCCCTGCCGATTCTGAAGGAGTGCGGAGCATAATCGTTTGGAGGCAGGAAGCGAGTTTAGCGCTCGAACAGCAGCCCGGAGCACCCAAGTGAAATCTCGTCTGGTGACCGGGGCGCCCGATTCGCCTAGGAAGATAGGTCCTGGTTCCATGCCCTGTCATCTTATGTAGTTCGCCATGGCACGGATCGGGCAGTACTTGCTATAGGGGTCTGCACTCAGGGTTAAAGTGGGGGTACGCCCTGCACTGTGCTTGTAGGAGGCAAACGCGATGTCGATCCCTGTCCGCGATAAAGTTAACTGGTCCAAGCGTAGCGTGTGTTGCCCCTTCCTCGTATAGGTCACCTCCCCTGGCCGGAGGCAGGCGTAGAAGGCGAGGGAGAAAAGTGCTCGGTAGCAGGTCTTCTCGTAAGTCGAGCGGCAGACACCTTGCAGGGCCCCCAGTAGTCGATGCAGTAGTTGTCTGGTCACGGGCAATCGTCGTGCGGGGAGCCGGTGTGCCTTGTTGCGCCCTCCCTTGAGTAGTTGTGTGACTAGGAATTGGCGAGTAGGATCCTCCCTACCATGCAGCTTGAACATGAAGGCAATTGCCGCAAGGTAGGCGCTGCGAGAGCGGAAAGCCAAACCTCGGGACAGCAGCGACTGCAGGAAGTTCGCCAGTGTCGTGGACGAGGCCTTGTTGGGACACTCCCGTCCCCTGTCGTTCGATACATACGCCACGTACTCTGCCCACTTATGTTGATACGCTCGCCGTGTCGCGGGCTGCAGGGAGTCGAGCACCGTCCTTACAGTTTCAGGGTGAAGTTGCAGGGCAGGAAGTGCTGCGGGATTGCGGTTGGCTTCTCGGTGAGTCCTGCGTCTCGCAGGAACGAGGGCGGCAGTACCGTTGGAGGACGTGCTGGAAGAGCTGTGTCGCCACCGTGTCGCGTGTCTCCGCGCCCTTGACCGTGGGCGGCGCACAGGGGGGGAGGCTGTGCGTGTAGGTCGGTTCGTGAGGGCGTCCATGTCGCCCGCTCCGCCGGGGTTCGAAGTCTGCCGACGCCTCGAATCGGAGGGGGGCCTCCGAGCCTGAGCAATGAGCGTCTGCAGCGTTGCCCAGTCGGCAGCCGAAAGTTGTGGGGGTTCGTCGGCCGCGCCCCCCGTGGCCACGCCGGTTGGGCGTGAATCGTGGATGTGGTCGCCGTCCGAGTCAGAGCCGCCCGATGAGGCCTCCGAGGGGGAGGCGAATCGAGCGGGTTTCACCCTTGCCCTGGGCGTTCGCGTCCTAGCACCCCTTCGTCGCTGTCCTCTTGTTGACGCCGCCCTTGTCCTCTTCTTCACCGTGGGGGGGTGGGCCGGCATCCCCGTACTGCGGAGAGGGGAAAATATAAGCGGGCGGCCAGGGCAGGACAGGAAAGGAAACAAGGCTAAGCGTGTAAGCAAGAAACTTATAACCATGTAAAGCAAAGTAATATATATATATATACTGTATGTATATATATATATATATATATATATATATATATATATATATATATATATATATATATATATATATATATATATATATATATATATATATATATGTCGTACCTAGTAGCCAGAACGCACTTCTCAGCCTACTATGCAAGGCCCGATTGGCCTAATAAGCCAAGTTTTCTTGAAATAATATATTTTCTTTAATTTTTTTCTTATGAAATGATAAAGCTACCCATTTCATTCTGTATGAGGTAATTTTTTTTTATTGGAGTTAAAATTAACGTAGATATATGACCGAACCTAACCAACCCTACCTAACCTAACCTAACCTATCTTTATAGGTTAGGTTAGGTTAGGTAGCCGAAAAAGTTAGGTTAGGTTAGGTTAGGTAGGTTAGGTAGTCGAAAAAACATTATTTCATGAAAACCTGGCTTATTAGGCAAATCGGGCCTTGCATAGTAGGCTGAGAAGTGCGTTCTGGCTACTAAGTACGACATATATATATATATATATATATATATATATATATATATATATATATATATATATATATATATATATATATATATATATATGTTTCATTGAATATGACCGCATATTCTGTATTTATTATTTTCTGGTTTAGGGCTTCTATCCCTCTAACTATTTTCTTAGCATCAGGGCTTAATTGAAATAGGAGTTCTCCAAAACTCATTTTCGTACTTTTAAGGTGAAGAAAAGAAGTGATTTACTATAGAGTGTATTACACTTATTTGTATAATTTGCACGACGTTTCGAACCTCCATGGTTCATTCTCAAGTGAACAGATCTTACAATACTAGTTGATTTTATACCCGCATTAGGTCAGGTGATAATACAATGAAGGTGAAAACATGGGGGGATACATAAGGGATAAACATAGGGGCTGCAGAAGGCTTATTGGCCCATACGAGGCATCTCCTATCTAAACACAAAGATTAATCCAGTGTAATTGGCCTGTTATGTTGGACATTGTCTTCTGTGTTGGCATCGATATGTTCTTGTCTTGTCCTTACTCTCATGGTGGGTAGAGTAAATAGTTCCGTGATTTGGGTGTTCATGGTAGGTCGCTCTATTCTTATGTGAATTGCCTCAAGAATTTGTAATCTTCTTGAATCTTGGGTTTTGTCTATTATGCAAGTATTCTTGTTCAACATTTCTCTTGTTAGAGTAATGTCATGGGCTTGTCTCATGTGATTCCTAGGGGCACCAGATTGAAGATGGCATGTCAAACGCCTCGTCAGCTTGGTCGACGTCATACCTATGTACTTACATTGAAGGTTACATCCTTCGTGGGGGCAAGTGTACATGTATACAACGCTTGACTGCTGTAGAGGGTTCTCCGTCGGCTTCGGGCTGTTTTTGATAAGGAGTTCGGAAGTCTTCTTGGTTTTGTAGAATATTATCAGGTTTATGTTTTGGTTAGGAGTAGTGCTTTTTACTCCTTTACGGATTATTTCTTTCATTATTCTTTCCTCTTTTATATGTTCACTGTGCATGGTTGATTTGTAATATAATTTTATTGGGGGTGTTGTGGTTTCTGTTCTAGGTTCTGAATTATACCAACGGTCCAAGTGTCTTCTTATAGCAGCGTTTATTTCCGCGTTGCTATATCCGTTGTTCACCAATACCTGAGTTACTCTTTCAAACTCTCTACTCACGTTGCTCCATTCAGAGCAGTGGGTAAGCGCTCGACGAATATAAGCATTGAGAACACTGGCTTTGTATCTTTGGGGGCACTCACTTCTACCGTTCAGGCATAATCCTATGTTGGTGGGCTTGGTATATACGTTGGTGCTTAAAGAGGTTCCTGTTTTTGTTATTAGTACATCCAAGAATGGCAGATTGTTATTTTCACTATTTTCATGTGTAAATCGGAGTACTGACTCTCTCTCTAGGTGTCTTTTTAGGTCAATTAGTTCATCTGAGTCTTTTAATATTACGAATATGTCATCTACATAACGGCAGTATACAGTTGGTTTTTGTCTGCTACTGAAGACCCTATCTACGATGGTTCCCATATAAAAATTAGCAAATAAAACTCCTAAGGGGGAGCCCATTGCTACTCCGTCTATTTGTAAATACATGTCTCCTTGTGGACTGATGAAAGGGGCTTCTTTTGTACATGCTTCGAGAAGACTTTTCAAGTGTGACTCAGGTATGTCTAATTTGGGGGTGCTCTCGTCTCTGTATACTCTGTCCAGTATCATTCCTATGGTTGTGTCGACTGGGACGTTGGTAAAAAGGGATTCAACGTCCAGGGAAGCGATGATTCCATCGGGCTGGGTAGATTTGATCAATTCTAGGAAATCTGCTGATGATTGTAGACTAAACTTACTTGGAGTGTATGGAGTTAGGAGTTCATTGAGTTTCTTTGCCAGGTGATAAGTTGGGGTTGGTATTTGGCTGATTATAGGGCGTAGTGGGTTACCTGGTTTATGCGTCTTAACATTGCCGTAGGCATATCCTAAGCCATAGTCGCCTTGAAGTTTATTGAAATGCACACTACCTTTCTTTGCGTTGATTGCTGTAATTGTTTTGTTTACTTTCCGCTTAAGGTCTTCTACGGGGTTCCTCGTGATTCGTTGAAATTTGGAGTCGTCACTTAGGATGTCGCTAATTTTGTTCATGTATTCATGGGTAGGAATCAATACATATGCTGCTGTTTTGTCGGCTTTTCTTATTGTTACGTCTTTCAGATTTTTTAGTTGTTTCGCTGCTTCTTTGAGTCGTGGGGTTAAGATTGTAGATGAATATGTTCCTCGTTTTTTCCCTGCTTCTGCAAGTAGTTCAGCTTGAAGTGTGTCAGTGGTGATGACTTTTTTGTTGTCTTCTAGCTTATGGATATCGTCCAGAAGCATTTCGATTTCCAGGCGTTTTTGATGCATCTTTGGTTTAGATAAGAATTGACAATTTAGACCAAGATTTAAGAGGTCTCGTTGGTCCTGGGTAAGATCATAAGAAGTCAGGTTAAAGTAGCCATCTTTAGGACGAGGGATTTTTAGCTGTCCACCGTTTAGGGATGTTAACTTACGGAGTGTCTTTGTTTCTACAAGAGTTTTATGTTGTTGTTTCAGGTTAAATAGTTCACTGTTGATGGTTTGCTTGAGTTGGATAGGGATGTCGTACTGGGTCCATTTGTTTAACAGATGCTCCGCCTGCTCTATAAAGGTTTGGAGGGCTTCCTTCTTCTTGTTTAGTTGATGCCGAATGAGCTCTTGCCTATACCTATAGGTAAACTCTGTATTGCGGACTGCTGGGTCATGTGGGTTTATATTGGTGTATACTGGCAGCAGGTTTTCTTTCAAACATGTTTCATTGAATATGACCGCATATTCTGTATTTATTATTTTCTGGTTTAGGGCTTCTATCCCTCTAACTATTTTCTTAGCATCAGGGCTTAATTGAAATAGGAGTTCTCCAAAACTCATTTTCGTACTTTTAAGGTGAAGAAAAGAAGTGATTTACTATAGAGTGTATTACACTTATTTGTATAATTTGCACGACGTTTCGAACCTCCATGGTTCATTCTCAAGTGAACAGATCTTACAATACTAGTTGATTTTATACTAGTATTGTATAAAATCTGTGATATCTGTGTATAAAATGTGTCCCTTGTTCATCCACGGAGCCATGATGGTCTTCACTACACTCCCCGAGAATCCATGTTCGTCGTTACCGGGAATGTCTACATCACTAGCCGAGTACAGAATCATGTGTAACACGTATCCTGTCTCACAATCACAAAGAACAAAAAATTTCAGGCCAAATCGGTTTCGTTTTGAGGGAATGTACTGTTTGAATGTAACGCGTCCCTTGAAAAGTATGAGAGATTCATCAACCACCAGCTTCTGTGCTGGTACGTAAAAATCTCTGAATTTTCCAATAACATCGTTCATGTAGTGCCTCACTCGCCACAGTCTATCATCAGGTGTTCGGTCCTGAACACTTCCAAAATGTAGACACCTGAGGAGTATCTGAAACCTGTCTCGTGACATATATTTCCCGAATAAAGGTGTTGGTATTGTCTTGTCCTTGCTCCAATAGTCATTTATTGCATGTTTGTGACAGTGCTTCATCAACAAACAGAGTGCCAAAACACATACATTTCCGCCACTGTGGTATTTTTCCAACGCTGCAGTCGTGAAAATTCTGTGATTTCCCTCTCAATCAGGTAAGCAGCATGCAGGTTCGTTTGGTGTACAATGTATTCCATGAGTGGTTCATCATAGAATGCTGTAAAATATTCCATCTCAGCCATGTCCTCACCTTGATTAGGGAAAAGGTTTGTAATCCCTACATCTTTATCGTCAAAGTGAGGAATATTAGGAATAAAATCGTCACCATCACTCCACTCAAGTACACCAGGCGTCCTGCGAGATGCAGAGGAAAGACGGCGAGGAAGCGATGCATACCGGCGACCAGGAGCTGAATACCGTCTGCGAGAAGCACGGCGGCTACGTGCACGTGAGGTGGGTGCACGTGAGGTGGGTGCACGTGAGGTGGATGCACTTGAGGTGGATGCACTTGAGGTGGATGCACGTGAGGTGGATGCACGTGAGGTGGATGCACGTGAGGTGGATGCACGTGAGGTGGATGCACGTGAACACGAGGGTCTTGGTCCCTCATGTGGTGCCATGCGGTGGCGCTTGGCCGGGCGAGATGCTGCTGACGCGACAATTTCTCGCCCAGTTACACCACTGGTACCAGCCACAGGCTCAATAAAACTTTGATCTGAGCCACTAAACCCAGAAAAGGAGTCACCTCCCTCTGACTCATCACCCTCAAACAGAAAATATCCACAGGAACTGTGAGGTCGTGGTAGAATTGGGGTAGAAAATGGGCGAGGAGGCATGGGAGAGCGTATAGGCCTCGCCATGGCATGGCGGTCATTCTCACTTTCACTGCTGCTGCTACTATCACCCGACAACTGTGTATAATCCTCATCGTTGTCTGAATCGTCAAACACTTTCTTCACCTTCAGAGAATAATTCGTGGGCTATTTGCTCTGGGGTGAGGGACTGAGTGGTGCGTGCCAATGAGGCGTTTGACCGTGCGCTCGCCATGGTGACTCGCTAAACTGAGGCCTCCCATGCCTTCGGATCGTGAGCGGGAATTTTTTTCAAAATGGCCGCTGTTTACTAGAGCCCCTGGGCAGCGTATGGGACCCCCAGCTACACCGCGGGCCATTCAAATCGTGCGCGGTACCCATACACTTCATATGAAGTGAAGCGCAGTTGACTGGTAAAACGATTTACACTTCATATGAAGTGATGCGCACTTTATGGGTTAAATAAGTAATAAACTTAAAATAAACAAACAAATGAACTTTAATTAATGAAATAAACCAAAAATATGAATTTAGTAAATAAACTAAAATGAAAAGCCAGGACATAAGAAAACTTAATAAAAATAAATAATGAATAAATGGAGACAGCGGAAAAATTAGAGGCAATAACCCAGAAACCGTAGAAAAAGTGAAATAAAAGAGAATAGAGTAAAGAAAATAAATAAATAAAAACGTAAAATAAGCAAACGGAGGAATGTGTAACAGAAATGGAAGAAGGACATAAGTAAACTTAATAACAAATAAATAATGAATAAACGGAGAAAGCGGAAATGGAGGCATTAACACAGAGGCAGTAGATAAGTGAAAATAGAATAAATAATGAGAAATAAAATAAATATAAGTAAAAAACTCGGAAATAAACTAAAATAAATGTAACAAACTGTAAATAACTAATAAACTTAGAATAAACAAAACAAACTGAACAACCAAAAATATATAGTTAGTAAATAAACTAAAATGAAATGCCAGGACATAAGAAAACGTAATAATAAAGTAAATAATGAATAAATGGAGACAGCGAAAAAAGGAGGCATTAACCCAGAAACAGTAGAAAAAGTGAAAATAAAAGAATAAGAGTAAATAAAATAAATAAGTAAATAAACTCAGAAAAACTAAATAAATTTAGAAACAAACTTTAAATAGTTAACAAACTTAAAAGCAAAACAAAATGAACTTTAATTAAGTAAATAAACCAAAGTATATCAAACAATAAATAAACTAAAATTAAAAGCCAGGACATAAGAACTACTAATAAATAAATAATGAATAAACGGAGAAAGCGAAAAAAGGAGGCAGTAACAGGATAAGTAGATAAGTGAAAATAAAATAATAAATAAATTAATATAAACGGAATAAACGCATAAATGGAGGCAGTAACACAGAATAAGGACATAAGTAAAATTAAAATTTGCACAAAGCAGGGAGGTAAAATAAACGAATAAAAGGGGGCAGACAAACTGAAAAAAAACATAATAAATAAATATAATTACAATAAAACAAGGTAAAGACAAAACGTAGTAATAAGCGACAAAAGTGAGCATGACAAACAGGAGAAGTACAAAATTTAACTGAAATAAAGTAAAAATAACGAGTAAACATGCTAAATAAACAAACGAAAGAAAGAGGAACAGTAAAAAGAATAAGGATATAATTAAACTTAAAATAAATATGGAAAACAGAGAACGAATAAATGGAGGCAGTAACACAGAAAAGACATAAGTAAAATAAAGAATAAAATCAATAATACTATAATAAGGCAATAGGCGGGGAGGCAAATAAACAAACGAAAAGAGTAGGAGTACAAACAAACCAAAAAAAAACATGAAAAAGCGCAGCATAGGGAAAGAAAATTTATGTAAAGAGGAAAGAAAAAGACACCAACACCAGAGGAGGTAGCGAAAGCGGACCCCAGGCAACGAAAACACGATACTTCCTTCAGAGGCAGACGCAGGGAAGGCACAAACGGACGTCCCCACCTCCAGCACAGAGCGGAAGCCAACAGCGCCCCTAGGGACGGAGCGTTGACGTAGGGAGGGGCTCGCGGCCGCCCTAGGCGTCAGTTGCTGGATCGTCAGCTCGCCCCCAAAGCTGGAACATCAGCAGCTGGCCCGCCGCCCGCAGGGACGACGGCGTAGGGACATCCACACGCGGACGCCGACGGCTGGACGGTGGCGCCCCCTAGCGTCCCTCGCTGACGCCGCCGTCCTAGGCGTCGTCTGCCGGATCTTCAGCTTACCCCCATAGCTGGAACAACAGCAGCTGGCCCACCGCCAGCTGGGACGACGGCGCTGGGACACCCACCCGTGGACGCCGACGGCTGGACCGGTAGCTGCTGGGCCACCAGCTGGGTCCCGTGCTAGGGAGGAGGCTCCCAGACCAGGGTCCCGCGTTTAGCAGAGGGGCCACGTGGGGCCCGCCCGCCCCCTCCAGCCCAGGCAGGGCACAGCCAGCTGGGACGTCAGCTCTGGGCCCCCAAGCAGGGGCCCGGGAAGAGATGGATCATCAGCTGGGGCACGAGGCCAGGGAGGAACGGGGGGATGCCCGAGGAGGGCCCGGGGGAGGGGGGGGGGCCAGGCCCACAAGTGGGACTCTGGGGCCCAGGAAAGCCGCTAGGGCACGAGAAGCAAGCCCGGGGGGCATGGCACTGGGCACACGCCTACACAGGGGCAGTCATAGCCAAGTAGGGGGACCATGCTCCTCAAGCGAACCCCAGGCAAGACCATACCTTAGATCCTGTTGCGGGCCAGACGGCCCTGGCGGGACGCCCTGGGATGACGAAGGGCCCCCAAAGGGCAGGTCCATTAGAGCGGGGCCCGCAGCTGCTGGTGTAGGGTCCATAATGTGCTCTGAAGGCGAATCCTCACTTCTAGGGCAAGAAGGAGACCACGTGGAGCGTAGGAGAGAAGGAGTGTTTCGAGCGGAGCGTGCCGGAGCTGGGAAGGACTGAGGACGGAAAATCCCGTAGCGTTTGCTTAAATGTGCGCCCCCCCCCATGGCGCGCGCAGCACACACTGCGCGCTGCGTAAATGTTTTTCTCCTTCCCAGAATTCCCCCGCTTATTTTAAAATAAGCAGCGGCCATTTATCGCATTATCTATACTGAAAATAGCCTTTTTATTAGAAAAATGTCTTATTGGAGCCATAATAATGGTGAAAATTGTGATATATATACTGTAAATATTTTAAACAGTTTGAACACATTTCCTTTTCACATAATTTTTAATACAATTGGGGTGTAGATAACAGCTGGCATTGTGTGGCCGGCCAGTCGCTCCCTGAGCAATTGGGGGGTGGGTGGGAGGGGGGGGGGGTTTGTTTCCTGGATCCCTCCCTCCCTCCCTCTAACAGCCTACGTACTGTAATACATTAGGTATTAATACAGTACTGTACTGTATAAAATAAATAAAACTTCAAAACAGACAATATTTTATTAGTTATAACAACAAACAATATTATTTGAAAACAACTATTTAGATTAAATTTTGAGTAGGCCAATAAAACAAGCACAGGTCGAGTGAACATTAGGCCTTGGTGAGGTGGCTGGCACCATTTCAGGTGGTGTCAGGGGAGACAGGTGGTGTCAGTGGAGGCAGGTGGGGTCATTGGTGGAAGATGTCAGGGGAGGCAGGTGGTGGAAGGTGTCAGGAGAGGCAGGTGGTGGAAGGTGTCAGGAGAGGCAGGTGGTGGAAGGTGTCAGGAGAGGCAGGTGGTGGAAGGTGTCAGGAGAGGCAGGTGGTGGAAGGTGTCAGGAG
Organism: Procambarus clarkii; assembly: GCF_040958095.1. Classification (NCBI taxonomy): domain Eukaryota; kingdom Metazoa; phylum Arthropoda; class Malacostraca; order Decapoda; family Cambaridae; genus Procambarus; species Procambarus clarkii. The sequence goes on along the minus strand of NC_091227.1, from coordinate 12,038,785 downwards.
AGGCAGGTGGTGGAAGGTGTCAGGAGAGGCAGGTGGTGGAAGGTGTCAGGAGAGGCAGGTGGTGGAAGGTGTCAGGAGAGGCAGGTGGTGGAAGGTGTCAGGAGAGGCAGGTGGTGGAAGGTGTCAGGAGAGGCAGGTGGTGGAAGGTGTCAGGAGAGGCAGGTGGTGGAAGATGTCAGGGGAGGCAGGTGGTGGAAGGTGTCAGGAGAGGCAGGTGGTGGAAGGTGTCAGGAGAGGCAGGTGGTGGAAGATGTCAGGGGAGGCAGGTGGTGGAAGGTGTCAGGAGAGGCAGGTGGTGGAAGATGTCAGGGGAGGCAGGTGGTGGAAGATGTCATGGAAGGCAGGTGGTGGAAGGTGTCAGGAGAGGCAGGTGGTGGAAGGTGTCAGGGGAGGCAGGTGGTGGAAGGTGTCAGGGGAGGCAGGTGGTGTAAGGTGTCAGGGGAGGCAGGTGGTGGAAGGTGGAAGGGGAGGCAGGTGGTGGAAGGAGGCAGGTGGGGTCAGTTTTGGAAGGTGTTGTCAGGGGAGGTGGAAGTGGAGAGAGAAGGGTGCTGACCACGAATGGCTGCCAAACCTCTCATTCATACTCTATTGAAAATCTCAATCTTAGCTGTAAAATATTTATGCCAAAATATGTTAATTTTCGTGTATTAATATACATTATTAATCATTAACATGTTTTATTGTCGCACCTCGAGTCATTTTTGGGGGGGGTCCTGGAAGTGTGAGAGGAGACCTGTCAACACATCAATTTTTTTTTGTCGGGTAAGTTGAGACGCTTCCAAGCCTGCTGCTTCAATACACCCCATGGATGGTGTGGGTGGTGTGGTGGGTGGTGTGGTGGGTGGTGTGGTGTGGGTGGTGTGGTTGTGGGTGGTGTGGTGGGTGGTGTGTGGGGGGATGGTGTGGGTGGTGTGGTGGGTGGTGTGGTGAGTGGTGTGGTGGGGTGTGGGGGATGGTGTGGCTGGTGGTGTGGGGTGTGTGGGGGTGTGGGTGGTGGGGATGAATGGTGTTAGTGGTGTTGGGGATGGTGTGGGAGATGGTGTGAGTGGTGTGGGGGATGGTGTGGGTGGTGTGGGGGATGGTGTGAGTGGTGGTGTGGGGAATGGTGTGGGTGATGGTGTGGGGGATGGTGTAAGGGATAGTGTGGGGGATGGTGTGGGTGGTGTGGGGAATGGTGTGAGTGGTGTGGGGGATGGTGTGGGTGGTGTGGGTGATGGTGTGAGTGGTATGGGGGATGGTGTAATGGATGGTGTGGGGGATGGTGTGGGGGATGGTGTGGGTGGTGTGGGTGATGGTGTGGGTGATGGTGTGAGTGGTGTGGGGGATGGTGTAATGGATGGTGTGGGTGGTGTGGGTGATGGTGTGGGTGATGGTGTGAGTGGTGTGGGGGATGGTGTAATGGATGGTGTGGGGGATGGTGTGGGTGGTGTGGGTGATGGTGTGGGTGGTGTGGGGGATGGTGTGGGTGGTGTGGGGGATGGTGTGAGTGGGGTGGGGGGATGGCGATTCTCGCATCTCAGATTATTATTGACACCAAAAGAGCATGAAAGATATTATAATGAAGCAGCGCACAATGAAGAAACAAACTAAAATTCAAAAGTTTTTGGTACGGTTTCACAGTAGGCCTACAGGACCAGCACTAGCAAGGACTCCCTTCATGAGTCAGGTGCAATGTTTTCTAATGCTAATGTGTCCTGGCATATGTAAAAAAAAGAAAAAAAAAAAAAGGTTGTTGGGGCCGGACGGATGGAATGAATTCCGCACTGGAACAAATTGGCTTCACTCCATATAGTTCGTTCAAGTGAGGACACACTGTAAATGAATTATAAAGCTGACACTGAAATACCAGTGCCAATGGATGATAAGTTATTTGGTAATTATTTGAAGAGCATAAATGGACTGTAATAATAATTAATTAACACTTTCGCCCGGGCATGACGCAGCATTGCGTCATCCGTTTACTGTCGGTAATACCGGGGATGACGCAGCATTGCGTCATCCACTTTAAATAATCGCCAAAAATCAGGTTTTTATCCGATTTTTTTGGGACTGGTTTTAAAATGTGCGCCGATGTCTTCCCATTTTCTTTGTTGAGCCTTGTGGCCCTTAGGTGGCTTGGCACATGCCGTGGGCCCATTGTTTTCGCTCCACTGTTGTGACCAATGTCGCCTCCCCTCGCATCTCAAACGTGTGAACATTTCGGCTATTTTCCGTGGCTATATTTCTTACTGCGGCTTTAGAAACTATCTACCCTTACTCCACGATGGATAGTGATCATGAACAAGGCCCTTCCAGGAAGAAAATTGCGAAAGAAAGGCTTGAAAAGGGAGGGAATTGGGAGTGTAGCTGGAAGGCGTCTGAGCGCTCACTCCCGGCTAACGCGTGGCCCGTCTTCAACTCGTCGGCGGTTGGAGCGTGACCAGGTTTTATATTTTATATGCTAATGTTCCTCTAGAGAATTCTATTGCGAACCCATTGAGACCAAAATGAAAGACCTAGGACAAAAATTGAGGTGACCAGAGTGAAAATAGTGAAAACATTTTATTGCGTTTGCGCGCTCCTGGGTACAGTGGTACCTCGGAATGCGATTGTCTCTGTATGCGAGGTTTTCGGAAGGCGAGCAGTATTTACTCCAAAAATTTGTCTCAGAAGGCGAGGGTTACTTCGGGACGCGAGTTTGTTGATACGCGTACAGGCCGACCTAGCGCGTGGTGGTTCGGCGATCGTCGCCCCTCCGCCCCGCCGCCCCTCAGTTTACCATTGTCTCGCGCTCAGTGACTACCCCCACATCAATTCTTCTTGCGGATTTTCAGTGTTTTGTTGGATTTTTGGTGATTTGTCTATACAATTTGTTATTATAACAAATTTTATCACCATGGTTATTATCACCATGGGTCCCAAGAAAGCCAGTGGTAAGGATAAAGGCCAGAAAGCTCATGTGAGGATGACAATAGAGGAGAAACAAGAGATCATTCGGAAGCATGAGAACGGTACACGTGTTGTTGAACTTTGTAGGCAGTACAACAAAGCCACATCAACAATATGCACTATACTTAAGAAGAAAAATAAGATTATGGGTGCTGAAGTGGCAAAAGGAGTAAGAACATTAACGGCACAAAGACCACAAATACTTGAAGAAGTGGAAAAGTTGTTATTAATTTGGATACACGACAAGGAGTTGAGGGGTGATAGTGTTTCGGAGGCCATTATTTGTGAGAAAGCCAGGGTGTTGCACGAAGACCTTCTAAAGAATACCCCTGCAACGAGTGATGCAGATAAGAAAGAGTTTAAGGCAAGCAGGGGCTGGTTTGAAAAATTTAGAAAGAGAAGTGGTATCCATAGTGTTACAAGGCATGGGGTTATGTGATGTGATTATGGAAGGGGACTCCCCTTCCAAACAGTAACTCCTCTCCTCCTCCCCCCTCCTCACCATCTTCCATACACCTACAGCACTCGACAGCAAGGTAAGTAATAACTGGAACACAGTTTTGTAGGTTTATTTAGATGAATTAGGTAAATTAGGTATAAAAATTTAGTTTGATGTGGGGTTTTTGAGGTAGTCAGGAACGGATTAATTCATTTCCCTTTATTTCTTATGGGGAAATTAACTTCGGAATGCGAGTTTTCGGAAGGCGAGGCGTCTCCAGGAACGGATTAAACTCTTATTCTGAGGTATGCCTGTAACTCGTTCGCACTTTCTCTGTTTGCTGCGGGTAATTAGCCGGGCTTTTGGAGTTTATATGCATTTAGTGCTGTAGAGAATTCTATTGTGAACACAATGATACCAAATTTAATCTCGTAGGACGAGAATTAAGGTGACAAAGTTGAAGAGAGTATACACTTTTCAGAATTTACGCGCGCTCCCGTGACACCCTGGGTCCCATATCGCACTATTGAGGGGTGGCGTGCGGGATGAGCGAAAGTGTTAAGAGATAATTAAAATCCTCAAACTCAACATTGAGGGGTATTACTAGAAATTAATATATATTTAGGAACTGGTGCTGGTTCGTCACCAGTTGATTAATTACGACTTTAACCCTTAACCCTTAACATGCTAAGGGTATAATATCCTTTCTTCCCCACAGGCACATGTAATTTTGAAAAAAAAAATTATTTTTTCTTCCTAACCTGTTAATTTGTGTTCACTGATCACGGGAAAAATAATAAAAAAATCGTAAGTGGCATATATTGCCCGCTATAGGGCAGGGAAGTCTGGCAAAAATAGGCGCTGACTCAGCGTGCGTCCCAGGTGGTCTGTTGCTCGCCAGCTGTCAGGCCGGAGTTGCCACAAACAGATAATTACCTAATTATTTCAATGTCTCTGATTGATTTTTCATTGTTTTTTTGCTGTAATATTATTCAATAGTGTGTAGTTTGATATATTTATATAATAAAATGAGTGAATCATTGCTGTACTCAAAAATATGATGAGCATATTGTTGATTCAATTATGTTCATCAATCAGTGAACAAATACTTTGTCGGTTATTACACTATAAGCACAGGTTATATATAAGTATCTGCATGTTTTGTTCATTATAACGAACCACTAAGTAGCTATTATGAGTCAAAAAGTAACGAGGAGTGACCGCCGTGTACCGGCCAGCCACTCCCGCCCTCCCTCAAGTCATCTGACTCACCCACATTCTCCTCCCACAATACTGTTTTTGCTATAATTCACTATATACAGACATTATATATAAGTATCTACATGTTTTGTTCACCATAACTGTACATCTAAGCTTGTATGGTGAGTAAAGGCACAATGACGTAGAACCTCACACAGTCAGCTGATGGCTGCCGCCCTCAAGGCCAGACGCACTAATATTTCTCCTCCAACAATACTGTGTGGTGTTATTACGCTATATACACACATTATATATAAATATCTACCTGTTTTATTCACCATACTTGTACAAATAAACTGGTATGGTGCCCAAAGACCATCGTGGTAACCAGCAAACAACACCGTCGTCTGCATAGTGGCGTTGTGCAGACGACGCCACCGCCCTCACCAAAATGACGGCTCCCAACCTTCTCTTGCTGTTTATACCCTCTATACAGACGTTATATATAAGTATCTACATTTGTGTTCACCATAGCGAACCACTAAGCTGGTATGGTGAGTGCAGTCAATAAAAGGTGGCCACACACAGTCAGAAGACATCGCCACCACCCTCCCTCCCACAGCATTACTCCTCCCTCCATGGCGCACAGCGCTAAATATCACCACAATTCTGCTATTATCAGAACCCTGGTCAGTTTTATCAGTCAGGGGTCTTCTGTAATAATATCATCACTACATAATAGCATGAACAAGTATATTTTGACATTTTTAGGCGATGCTGTGGTCACAAGCTGAACAGCAGTGCTGTTAGCTCATGCTGCGTGTGTCAGGCTTGGTTGCTCACTCAATACTGAGGCCAATAACTCCCGGGAGTTTGGCCCACGATTTTAAAAAAAATTGGCGTCTGTTTACAAGAGCCCTGATGAAGGTGTGGTGAACCCTGTGTATCCGCGGGCCGTTTAAATCTTGCGTAGTACTCCAACACGTCATATGACGTGATGCGCACTTTAAGGGTTAACATGCTAAGGGTAAAATATCCTTTCTTCCCCACAGGCGCATGTAATTTTGAAAAAAAAAACAAAAAAAATTTCTTCCTAAACTGCTAATTTGTGTTCACTGATCACGTAAAAAATAATAAAAAAATCGTTAGTGGCATATATTGCCCGCTATAGGGCGGGGAAGTCTGGCAAAAAATAGGAGCTGACTCAGCGTGCGTCCCAGGTGGTCTGTTGATCGCCAGCTGTCAGGCTGGAGTTGCCACAAAGAGATAATTACCTAATTATTTAAATGTCTCTGATTGATTTTTCATAGTTTTTTTGCTGTAATATTATTCAATAGTGTGTAGTTTGATATATTTATATAATAAAATGAGTGAATCATCGCTGTACTAAAAAATATGGTGTGCATATTGTTGATTCAGTTATGTTCATCAATCAGTGAACAAATACTTTGTCAGTTATTACACTATAAGTACAGGTTATATATAAGTATCTGCATGTTTTGTTCACCATAACGAACCACTAAGTAGCTATTATGAGTCAAAAAGTAACGAGGAGTGACCGCCGTGTACCAGCCAGCCACTCACGCCCTCCCTCAAGTCATCTGACTCACCCACATTCTCCTCCCACAATACTGTTTTTGCTTTTATTCACTATATACAGACGTTATATATAAGTATCTACATTCGTGTTCACCATAACGAACCACGAAGTTGGCATGGTGAGTGGCAGTGCCAGTGGCAGCCCACCACTGGTTGCTACTTCCTCCCTCCCTCAAGTCACCTGACTCACCCACATTCTCCTCCCACAATACTGTTTTTGCTTTTATTCACTATATACAGACGCTATATATAAGTATCTACATTCGTGTTCACCATAACGAGCCACTAAGTTGGTATGCTGAGTGGCAGTGGCAGTGACAGGCAGTGGCAGCCAGCCACTGGCTGCCACTCCCTCCCTCCCTCACCTCACCTGACTTGCCACCATTCTCCACCCACCATACTGTTTTTGCTTTTATATACAGACGTTATATATAAGTATTTACATGTTTTGTTCACCATAACTGTACATCTAAGCTTGTATGGTGAGTAATGGCACAAAGACGTAGGACCTCACACAGTCAGCTGATGGCTGCCGCCCTCAAGGCCAGACGCACTAATATTTCTCCTCCAACAATACTGTTTGTGGTGTTATTACCCAATATACACACACATTATATGTAAATATCTACCTGTTTTATTCACCATACTTGGTCAAGTAAACTGGTATGGTGCCAAAAGACCATCGTGGTAACCAGTAAACAACACCGTCGTCTGCACGACGCCACCGCCCTCACCAAAATGGCGGCTCCCAACCTTCTCCTCTTGCTGTTTATACCCTCTATACACACGTTATATATAAATATCTGCATTTGTGTTCACCAAAGCGAACCACTAAGCTGGTATGGTGAGTGCAGTCAATAAAAGGTGGCCACACACAGTCAGAAGACATCGCCACCACCCTTCCTCCCACAGCATTACTCCTCCCTCCATGGCGCACAGTGCTAAATATCACTACAATCCTGCTATTATCAGAACCCTTGTCAGTTTTATCAGTCAGGGGGTCTTCTGTAATAATATCATCGCTCCATAATAGCATGAACAAGTATATTATGGCATTTTTAGGCGATGCTGTGGTCACAAGCTGAACAGCAGTGCTGTTAGCTCATGCTGCGTGCGTCAGACTTGGTAGCTCACTCAATACTGAGGCCAATAACACCCGGGAGTTTGGCCTATGATTTTTGTTAAAAATGACGTCTGTTTACAAGAGCCCTGATGAAGGTGTGGTGAACCCCGTGTATCCGCAGGCCGTTTAAATCTTGCATAGTACTCCAACACGTCATATGACGTGATGCGCAGTTGACTGGAACAACTTCCAACACGTCATATGACGTCATGTGCACTTTAAGGGTTAAAGATTATAGATTCAGAAATTAAATATAGATTCTATGTGATTATAATATATTGAGATAATCAAGCCTATGAAATATATTGGCAAATCATAGGAAATTACGTGTGTAAAAATTGCTACACTCTAGGCAACAGTTATTAACCCTTAAACTGCGCATGGCGTATATATACGCCCTGAGTAACATGTCCCATGGTGCGCATGGCGTATATATATGCCATAGGGTGCCAGGCTTGATTCAAATGGCCCGCGGCTACACGGGGTTCACAGTAGCTTCCTCAGGGCTCTTGTAAACAGATGCCATTTAAAAAAAAAATCGTGGGCAATATTCTCAGGTGTGAGAGGCACAGTACTGTTGTAGCAACCAAGGCCGGCGCACGCAGCATGAGCGAACAGCATTGATGTTCAGCTTGTGACCACAGCATCGCCGAAAAATGTCAAAATAAATATATAATTGTTATTATTTAGCGATGACAATATTACAGATGACCAATGACTGTGATATAAATAACCAGGGTTGTGATAATAGCAGGAATGTTGCAATAATTAGCGCTGTGGGAGGAGTGATGCTGAGAGACGGAGGGAGATGTTACCTATCGTTCGTTACGGCTCGTGACCCTACAGCAGCCAAGCTTTAATTACGTCTAGGGATACGAGAAAACTGCTGTTCTCAAGAGCGGGTCACCAGTATAACCCCTTGATAAGTAATGAGCACATAAATAAACATCTTCCTTTAGGACTGAAGAATAGATACAAAATATTATATAGATATATATTCAAGACAGTATAATATAAAAACACAGATGGTCAAGTTAACTTATACAACAAACAAAAGGTATTGTCCTTCTCCTAATATAGTATAATAAAATATGGCACAACAAGAAGTAACAGACTTATCTCCCACATGTTACTCTTCCTGGTTCCCCGAAGCTACTGAACTCTCGCTCTGTCGTTACCCAAATTCTCACCTCCCGTCTGCCTCATCCCAGGATGAGGGATGGAAACTAAGGACTTTTTAATATTTAAAACTAATTGAACAACCACTTGTTCTCAAAACACATAAGAATGCAAATTACAGATAATAGTTACTTACAAAATATATAAGTACAATGCCACCTGTTTAATTACAGTAAATAAATACTTATATAAACTTAATAAAAGTGACATCTGGAACTCCCAAACTGAACAGGTCCAGCTTTCCCGAATCAAACAGGTAATAGACGTGTGCAAAGCAACCGCGCTCCTGTCTCCACTGACGCTGCCACACCACACGATAATTTACAAAAACACAATGTGTGTACATATACAGGCAATGATATAATAGAACAAAAAATGTTATTTTAAATTTATATACGTATTCTGCTAGGAGTACGTAACACTTCCACCTCCAAGAAAAAAAATGCAATAGATTGAAGATCAATGGCATTTTTTCAAAGGAAAATGTATGACACTTCAGATTTATGGTATTAATTTCACCAAACATGTATAAGTAATAAGAACACATCTCTGGACAAAAATGAAAACACGCCAAATATAGTCTTACAGGAAACTCAGAAATTTCAGTCTTATGACTATGTTCTACATATGTGTCACTGGAGTATGCAAATTTATCTCTCCAAGGTACTATCTCATTTATTTCACTTTGTTTCAGATCATATTTCACACTCCTATCTACAACAGTATCATTAGTAGCATGAATAGAAGTGTCAATAAAGGTAGCTGCTTTCACACAGTTACCATGGCAATTTAGCTTTTCATTTGTTTCTACTATTTCTCTAAGATCAGTTCCGTATTTCCATGTGATCCCTTTTCCACATGAAGTTTTCCAAGACAGACTCCATTTTCCATTTCTCCCTTTTTCTGGAGCTGAACTGCTTAATTGAAGCTGACTGGATGTTGAGTAGATTTGGGACTTCTCCTGGGTATGCTCTGACACAGACATCTGCTCTTCATCACTCTTGATCCTCTGTGGAACACATACTCTCGCCCAATGGATACTAAAATTAGAGAAATTAGCATTAAACCTCACAATTATGCATAAGACTTTCCCATTCATAGAACCTTCCGAAACACAAGACACCGACTTAGCAAACCTTTGACCTTCAAACCAAGAAATACAACCCAAGATAAGTGCAAAGACTACCTGATCGAACTGACTCAGATGATCCATAAGGAACACAGAAATCAATTGCCTCATAACTCTGTCATAACGATCAGTGAAAGAAAACAGGCATATGCCTAGGCACCATATCTCAATCATAACTCTCAAGACAAGTTCACACCTTCTGATGGTGAACTTGAACACAACACACACTATCATCAACCGTCTAGTCTGCCAAAAGACTAAATAAAACATGCCGAAAACTTTACAACCCTCACCATCACTTCCCAAGTGATTTACGTCTGATGACAACCAATCAACCAAGAGGTTTAAGGGTCTTAACATCTTGAAGATGAACAGCAGATTACCTGGGAAACACCCAAGGACAATCTGAAACCCTTCACAATGATTAACTCTAGGTAGGATAACCTTATCCCCCAACTTGAAATACACACCTGGAGCCTCAAACATCTGCTCCCCAGTATGATTTAATCCTTCACCCACAATATGACTCTGAAAATCAACTCCAATATGACTCTGAAAGTCAACACCACACTTCAGTGGAACATACACATTTATCACTCGTGCATCAAAATTAACTGGATCTGAATATAGAGACACTGCTCTAGCATAACTCACCACTTCCTCAGAACTGGATGCACAACCTACTTGAGTAAACTCTCTCTGCTCAACCACAAGGCTTGACAAAGATGTCCCACAGTCCATTACTTCACAAGAAAATGGCTCCTGCAGAATAAAAGTAGATTTCAACATCCTACACACACTCTGACTCAATGTACACAATGAGAAATACTTACTCCACATAGAATAAGAATCACAACTTCGCAACTTAGATCCAAATGCTACTTTACCACTCTCAATGATTTTACCAAAATTTCCTCCCATGACTTCTGGAGCTGCTTGGAATACTGTCTGCTCACAATCAATAATATCACTACCAAGCTGGGTCACATCCTCACAGACAACTGAAGAGGGAGGCTCAATGGGTCTCCATCTACTCAACAGAAGCTGATCCTCTGGCTGCTTTCCCACACTCTCCAAAACTGGATCTACAGTACAGACTGTCTCCTTGCTTCTCTCTGAAATCTTAGGGTCAGTTCTACTCAATGCACATAAATTAAGGGAATCTGAAACGAGCGGGCAAGTAACAGGTAGTTTGACCTCCTCCCCTATACTATCACCTTGACTAGGGTGAGGCGGGGCCTCTACAACGGACTTACTCTCGACAACTGATTCTAAACTTGGAGTGAGCGGGAATACTTCTGCCAACCCAACATCTTGTCCTAAACCATTCACTTGGCTGGAATACAGAGTCGTGGCTTTTAAGTTTCTCTCAACTCCTGGCACAACGTTCGTAGTGAGCGGGCAAGACAATGGTACATGGACATCCTTTCCCAATTTATTGGAATAAAGCAGAGTCATAGTATCAGGCTTACTCTCAACAACTAAATCAGCCACACAGGAATCTGGAACAACCACATCCCACTTCTCCACTGAAGGGGTACTGGTTACTGGAACAAATGCTTGAGTAACAACATCAGAACTGACAACTGGATTTATATTAGTACTGACATCAGCACAGGTAGAAGGGACAAAACCATCTTCTACAACAGGTTCATTCATAGAACTAACTTCAGCACAGGCAGAATAAACATGGTCTGCAACTGGCTGTTTACACAAACGGGGATCAATCTCACCCACAACATGATTTATGGCCACATCATTACCCAATATAACATCCACACCTGGGATGGGCAACTGTGTACTAACACCCACAGTGCATAAACTTGGTGTAATGGTGGATCTGAAATTAATGTCTATTAGAGGTACAGTTTTACATCCTGCAACACTCTGAAGAACAACAAACTTTCCAGTATCTCTCTTTTCAACATCAGAAAGAATACTGGATGAAATTATGGTTTGGGAAGCACCTGTATCACGAAGAATAACCACTGGCTTCCACTTCCCATTAATACACAAGACTTCACCTGAAGACATATATGGTGAATACTGTTTCACCCAATTGGGGTTTACAGTTACATGTTTATTAGTAAGTTTATTTTGCACACCTCTGCAATAAATGAGACCAGTTGGTCGTAACTCAGGGTGCAATATAAAACATGAATTAATTCCATGGCCTTTTCTCTTACAATGGGAACAGGACCTTACAGTGGACACACTGGTAGAACCAACTGTAGGTTTAGAAATAACCTTATTATTATTTGACATTCCTGACAAGGAAGTAGCAGGGTTAGGTTTTGTAAGAGAAGAGCTCATGGGAGTAACTGGAGTACTAGGACGGGATGGATTCTGATAAGGAGTTCGGGGAGCATTATAATTTACTCTACGACTAGACTTAGGTGAAGTGGCCGTAAACTGGGCCTTAGTCAACAACTCATGCTCATCCGCGAGCTTTGACAGCTCATAAATGTCTGTTACATTCTTTTGTTCTGCCATAAAAGTAGACAACTGGTCTGGGAGACATGACAATACTTCTTCCATTATAAGAAGATTCTTTAAAGCATCAAAGTCAGTGACTGAAAGTGACTTTAACCATCTGTTGCAAAAATTCGTCTTCTGACGAGTAAAATCTGCTATTGTCTGATCACTTATCCTCCTTAGGTTTCTAAACTTTTGCCTGTGTGCCTCTGGATTTAACTGATGCGCATTTAAGATGCTTTTCTTTACAAATTCATAATCAAAACTATGAGCGTCAGGTAGGGATGTAAAAACCTCCTGACTACGCCCCTTAAATTGAGACTGCATAATGGCTACCCACTGATCCCTTGGCCAGTTCATACTGATGGCAATTTTATAAAAATGTGCAAAGAAAACCTCAGGATCCTCCTCATTGAACTTGGGTAACTCTATATACTTATTCATCCTTATGGGATTATTATCACTATTTATTGAAACATTACTAGTATTTCCATGCCCAGCTGCCATACGCTGTGATTCAAGCCTGAAATTAGTGTCAGCCATTTGTTGTTGAATCTCTAATTGCCTAGTTTGTTCCTTTTGAGCTTCAAGTTCTAATATTCTCTGTTCTTTTTGAGCATCAAGTTCTAATATTCTCTGTTCTTTTTGAGCTTCAAGCTTAGCATTGGCTATTTGCGCTTCTAACTCAAGACGCTTTAACTTCATCTGATCACTCGACTCCTCTCTTAACTCCTCTAGAATTTCTTCCTCTAACTCTCCATTCTCAACAAAATGTGTCACAATGACTTTCAATATTTGGGCTTTAACCGTTCTATTGTTGGCGGTCAAATCCAACTGATTTGCCATTTGTATTAACTCGGTCTTTTTCAGGCTCTGAATCCCTTCAAAGTCTGGGTGAGCCACCAACGCTGCAACTTTCTCCTCCATCGTTACTAATACTTGGCACTTGATTCACAAAATAATTAAAACAATGGCACTGCACTACACTTCACTGTAAAATTGTCACCACACTGAAAATTCGCTTGGCCTCACTGCACAAACAAAATATATAGGATGACTTACCTCAAAATTGTGAAACGTTGTTACTTGACACACAGGAAGGCTTGCTTGGCACATGGAATAGTTCTTAAGAAACACACAGACACTTAACACACTGGTACCTAGGAAGGCAAGGTTAGATTAGCATAGTTAAGGTTAAGTGGGAACAATATTTCCCGGCACAGGCCCCCATAACTCTTGTTACCTATCGTTCGTTACGGCTCGTGACCCTACAGCAGCCAAGCTTTAATTACGTCTAGGGATACGAGAAAACTGCTGTTCTCAAGAGCGGGTCACCAGTATAACCCCTTGATAAGTAATGAGCACATAAATAAACATCTTCCTTTAGGACTGAAGAATAGATACAAAATATTATATAGATATATATTCAAGACAGTATAATATAAAAACACAGATGGTCAAGTTAACTTATACAACAAACAAAAGGTATTGTCCTTCTCCTAATATAGTATAATAAAATATGGCACAACAAGAAGTAACAGACTTATCTCCCACATGTTACTCTTCCTGGTTCCCCGAAGCTACTGAACTCTCGCTCTGTCGCTACCCAAATTCTCACCTCCCGTCTGCCTCATCCCAGGATGAGGGATGGAAACTAAGGACTTTTTAATATTTAAAACTAATTGAACAACCACTTGTTCTCAAAACACATAAGAATGCAAATTACAGATAATAGTTACTTACAAAATATATAAGTACAATGCCACCTGTTTAATTACAGTAAATAAATACTTATATAAACTTAATAAAAGTGACATCTGGAACTCCCAAACTGAACAGGTCCAGCTTTCCCGAATCAAACAGGTAATAGACGTGTGCAAAGCAACCGCGCTCCTGTCTCCACTGACGCTGCCACACCACACGATAATTTACAAAAACACAATGTGTGTACATATACAGGCAATGATATAATAGAACAAAAAATGTTATTTTAAATTTATATACGTATTCTGCTAGGAGTACGTAACAGGAGACAGCATCGTTTACTGACTGTGTGGCCACCTGTTATTGTTTGCATTCACCATACCAGGTCAGTGGTTCTCTATGGTGAACACAAATGTAGATACTTATATATAATGTGTGTATTAGTGTAATAACAGCAAAAGGATTATGCTGGGAGGAGCCATATGGGTGACTGAGGTGACGTCGTCTGCACGATTTGTCTAGCTGTTTAGGGGGTGGCCACTATGCTCTTTGGGCGCACTACAAGCTTAGGTGTACAGTTACGGTGCATAAAACATGTAGATATTTATATATAATATGTGTATATAGGGTAATAACACTGCAAAAGGTATTGTTGGGGGAGAAAGTTTAGTGCGTGTGACCTTGAAAGAGTGAGGGAGCCGCCATCTGTGTATAGCGACGACTCTTAGTGCCTGAACTAACTATATCAGCTTAGCTGTACAGTTGTGGTGAACAAAATATACACATACTTATATATAACGTCTGTATATAGTGTAATAACACCACAACTGGTATTGTTGGGGGAGAAAGTTTAGTGCGTGTGTTGAGGGAGTGGCAGCGAGTGGCTGGCTGGTGTGTGGCGGTAACTCCTCGTTGCTTTTCGACTCTCAATACCAACTTAGTGGTTCGTTATGGTGACCAAAACATGCCAATACTTATATATAACCTGTGTATAGAGTGTAATAGCAGCAAAACTATTTGTTTATAGTTTTATAAACATAATAATTGAATCACTAATATGCACATCATACTTTTGAGTATAGCGATTATTAACCACTTTTATTATATAAATATATTACAATACACACTATTGAATAATATTACTGCAAAAAACTAAGAAAAAATCAATCGGAGACATTGAAACAATTAGGTAATAATATCTTTGTGGCAACTCCCATCTGTCAACGCGGGTGACGCTGACTGGGTCTGACGACCACTCTGTCAACGCCCACTTTTTGCCAGACTTCCTCGGTCAATTGCGCCCAAAATATGTCACCTACGATTTTTTTTATATTTTTTCCGTGCTCAGGGGACACAAATTAACATGTTTAGAAGACGAAAAATTTTTTTTGAATTTTTTTTTCTTGCGCACAGGGGTGTAAATGTCTCAAGGACCCCTGAGCAGTGTAAGGGTTAAATGTAAGTGAATTATCTTAAAATCTCATATGAATAATAACTGTAGAACACATATATTAGAGACAATATTAGCATTAACCTAATGAAATCTACAAAATAACAAAAAGAGGGCTTAGCTGTAAGAAGATTTCACTAAACCCATTTCACAGTTCGAATACTCGTAGACGTGATCGCATCGCCCAAATAATGGATGAAATACCGGCAGGGGAAATCGTGTTTAGAGGAAGAATTTCTCAGCTTGTCCTCACCAACACGCTGCAATCACAGAGATGTAATAATATTTGACTCTGTTAGAGAATTATTCCACTATTCATTGAGAACTTAAGAATAACGTGGAATAAAACTAACATTGGGTTTGTGGTCGGTAGATGACATAACGGAGAACTACCTACAGTAATAATTTTAGACTAAGTGCACTCAAATCCAAAAATAATGCTTAACATAGGTTGAAACATTTACGTTCCCTGATATCACGTCTGATAGTCCCTGATGTTCACTGCTGTTGTAGGTCGATTATGGGATGTAATTATCTTCTCAGATGTGAGATTACACAGTAAGTAACACTGTACGACCACGTGTTGGTAACTACAATGGCTGCCGCCTGCAGACGTGCGTATGCTCGTGGCGGAGTCCACAATTGTAAATGCTTGACTGCCTGTGACTGGTCTTGACTGTGAATGCTTGACTGACTTGTGACTAGGTGACTGGTTCTGATTGGCTGCCACATAACAGAGGCAGTGAAATGTTTGAAAGGAAAATCTGAAACAGTGATGCAGATAAAAAAGTGTTTAAGGCGAGCAGGGGACGATCTCACCACCACCTCCCTCCTCACCCTCCCCATACACCAACACCGCTCCTCCCTCCCTTCTCATTATCTCTCATATGCCAAGAGTCCTCAGTAAAGGTAGGGTACAGTTAAATGTTCCCTTATTTTATTTATGGTTTATATATATACCTGATTGTTTTGTGTATGAAAAATATGAGTAGTATTCTGTATAAAATGTATTTTTAAGTTAATATTTTTGGGGAGGTGGAGTGGATTAATTCAATTTACATTATTTCTTATGAGAAAATTTGTTTTGGTTGATGACGCATCTCTGGGAACGGATTACGATTGTAAATGAAGGTACCACTGTATATGAATCTAAATACATTTTAAGAATCGGTAAACATTATTTTATATAGTGTTACTCGTCATTGCTTACAGGAACATATTTTAATATAAAACTAGGATTCCATTGTGTGTATTTAGCCTATAGCTCAAACAAAGGTAAATTTATTCACGGCTATATTTTCTGGTGGAGCCCCATCAGCTCCCTGAAGTTAACCGAACTGATATGTTCTATATTAGTTTAGGGTCATCAGTCACTTGGAGTTCTTAAGCCTAGTGGAAACCAGCGCCAGAACCTGGTTCCCTCAGAGAGGCGCAGGGAGTAATGGCGTATGATCACTCTACATTTAAAATATGTTGTATTCTGCCATAGATCGGGGTGGGCACCCAGAAAGATAGGAGAGCAAATAAAAACAACTAGCCAGTAAAATGCGAACTTCAGCCCAAAAACACAAAGCCACTCCTTCTAAAAGCAAAGAAGAAAAAAAGCAGTAAATAATAGAAACTGGCAACCTTGCCTTCAGCTAGTACTCCCACTCATTAGTGTAAACCTCCGTCACATGGGGAAGGGAAGCCTGCTCAAGCGAGCCGGCTACTTGCCGGCTCAATTCTTGTCTGATATGCTTGGTGGTCAAAAGTCACCTCTGGTCTCGCTTTCCTGTTCTGGATTTTGCCTTGTGTGGCTGTTTCAGCTGTGTGTGTGTGTAATTACCTAAGTGTAGTTACAGGATGAGAGCTACGCTCGTGGTGTCCCGTCTTCCCAGCACTCTTTGTCATATAACGCTTTGAAACTACTGACGGTCTTGGCTTCCACCACCTTCTCACCTAACTTGTTCCAACCGTCTACCACTCTGTTTGTGAAAGTGAATTGTCTTATATTTCTTCGGCATCTGTGTTTAGCTAGTTTAAATCTATGACCTCTTGTTCTTAAAGTTCCTGGTTTCAGGAAATCTTCCCTATCGATTTTATCAATTCCTGTTACTATTTTGTATGTAGTGATCATATCATCTCTTTTTCTTCTGTCTTCTAGTTTTGGCATATTTAATGCCTCTAACCTCTCCTCGTAGCTCTTGCCCTTCAGTTCTGAAGGGCAAGAGCTATGAGGAGAGGTTACAGAGGTAGGTGTGTAATTACCTAAGTGTAGTTACAGGATGAATGCTACGCTCGTGGTGTCCCGTCTTCCCAGCACTCTTTGTCATATAACGCTTTGAAACTACTGACGGTCTTGGCCTCCACCACCTTCTCACTTAACTTGTTCCAACCGTCTACCACTATTTGCGAAGGTGAATTTTCTTATATTTCTTCGGCATCTGTGTTTAGCTAGTTTAAATCTATGACCTCTTATTCTTGAAGTGCCAGGTCTCAGGAAATCTTCCCTGTCGATTTTATCAATTCCTGTTACTATTTTGTATGTAGTGATCATATCACCTCTTTTTCTTCTGTCTTCTAGTTTTGGCATGTTTAATGCTTCCAACCTCTCCTCGTAGCTCTTGCCCTTGAGTTCTGGGAGCCACTTCATAGCATGTCTTTGCACCTTTTCCAGTTTGTTGATGTGCTTCTTAAGATATGGGCACCACACAACAACTGCATATTCTAGCTTTGGCCTAACAAAAGTCATGAACAATTTCTTTAGTATATCGCCATCCATGTATTTAAATGCAATTCTGAAGTCAGAAAGCATCGCATAGGCTCCTTGCACAATATTCTTTATGTGGTCCTCAGGTGATAGTTTTCTATCTAGAACCACCCCTAGATCTCTTTCTTTATCAGAATTCTTTAAAGATTTCTAACATAATATATAGGTTGTATGGGGTCTATGTTCTCCTATTCCACATTCCATAACATGACATTTATTAACATTAAATTCCATTTGCCAGGTGGTGCTCCATATACTTATTTTGTCCAGGTCTTCTTGAAGGGCATGACAATCATCTAAATTTCTTATCCTTCCTATTATCTTAGCATCATCAGCAAACATGTTCATATAATTCTGTATACCAACTGGTAGATCATTTATGTACACAATAAACATCACTGGTGCAAGAACTGAACCCTGTGGTACTCCACTTGTGACATTTCTCCATTCCGATACATTGCCTCTGATTACTGCCCTCATTTTTCTATCAGTCAGAAAATGTTTCATCCATGATAGAAGCTTACCTGTCACTCCTCCAATATTTTCCAGTTTCCAGAACAACCTCTTATGTGGAACTCTGTCGAAAGCCTTTTTTAGGTCCAGATAGATGCAGTCAACCCAACCATCTCTTTCCTGTAATATCTCTGTGGCTCGATCATAGAAACTGAGTAAATTCGATACACAGGATCTTCCAGATCGAAAACCATACTGTCTGTCTGATATTATATCATTTCTCTCCAGGTGTTCTACCCATTTAGTTTTGATTAGCTTTTCCAATACTTTCACTATTACACTTGTCAATGATACAGGTCTATAATTGAGGGGGTCTTCCCTGCTGCCACTTTTGTAGATTGGAACTATGTTAGCCTGTTTCCACACGTCTGCTACTATTCCTGTACACAGGGATGCCTGAAAGATCAGGTGAAGTGGAATGCTGAGCTCAGATGCACATTCTCTCAGAACCCATGGTGAAACGCCATCTGGGCCAGCTGCTTTGTTCTTCCCGAGCTCCTTTAGCATATTTTCCACTTCATCTCTAGACACCTCTATCCGCTCTATGTTGTTCTCTGGAATTTTTATTGTGTCTGGTTCTCTGAAGATTTCATTTTGTACAAACACACTTTGGAACTTTTCATTGAATGTTTCACACATTTCCTTTTCATTTTCCGTGAATCTGTTTCCCATTTTCAACCTCTGGATATTATCCTTTACCTGCAATTTGTTGTTTATGAATTTGAAGAATAGGCCCGGTTCTGTTTTACATTTATCTGCTATCCCTTTTTCAAAATTTCTTTCTGCCTCTCTCCTTACTGCTGTATAGTTGTTTCTCGCATCTTTGTATCGCTGGTATGTTTGGGGGTTTGGCCTCTTCCTATACTGATTCCATTTTTGTGTCTTTTGGTCTCTTGCCCTCTCACAATTTCTGTCGAACCAATCCTGTTTTCTGGCCCTGCATCTCTGTTTTGGTATGAATGTTTGTGTTCCTTCCTCGTATAGTTTTAAAAATTTGGCATACATTTCATTTACTTCCCTACCTAGCAACAATTCTGTCCAATTACACTCATTAAAAAAATTTTGAAGTTCCCCATAGTTGCCTCTCCTTAAATCGAGTTTATCAACTGTTTCAATGTCCCCATTTTCTTCTAGTTGATATCTTAAAGCATATTTAATGTCTAACAGGACGTGATCACTCTTTCCCAAGGGAGGAAGGTACTGGATGTCAAAAATCTCTTCTTCTTTCCTGGTGAATACTAGATCCAGTACTGACGGTACATCTCCTTCCCTCATTCTTGTGGCTTGCTTTATGTGTTGATACAAGAATGTCTCCAGAATGAGGTGTGTGTGTGTGTGTGTGTAATTACCTAAGTGTAATTACCTAAGTGTAGTTACAGGATGAGAGCTACGCTCGTGGTGTCCCGTCTTCCCAGCACTCTTTGTCATATAACGCTTTGAAACTACTGACGGTCTTGGCCTCCACCACCTTCTCACTTAACTTGTTCCAACCGTCTACCACTCTATTTGCGAAGGTGAATTTTCTTATATTTCTTCGGCATCTGTGTTTAGCTAGTTTAAATCTATGGCCTCTTGTTCTTGAAGTTCCAGGTCTCAGGAAGTCTTCCCTGTCGATTTTATCAATTCCTGTTACTATTTTGTTCGTAGTGATCATATCACCTCTTTTTCTTCTGTCTTCTAGTTTTGGCATATTTAATGCTTCTAACCTCTCCTCGTAGCTCTTGCCCTTCAGTTCTGGGAGCCACTTAGTAGCATGTCTTTGCACCTTTTCCAGTTTGTTGATGTGCTTCTTAAGATATGGGCACCACACAACAGCTGCATATTCTAGCTTTGGCCTAACAAAAGTCATGAACAACTTCTTTAGTATATCGCCATCCATGTATTTAAATGCAATTCTGAAGTTAGAAAGCATTGCATAGGCTCCTTGCACAATATTCTTAATGTGGTCCTCAGGTGATAGTTTTCTATCTAGAACCACTCCTAGATCTCTTTCTTTATCAGAATTCTTTAAAGATTTCTCACATAATATATAGGTTGTGTGGGGTCTATGTTCTCCTATTCCACATTCCATAACATGACATTTATTAACATTAAATTCCATTTGCCAAGTGGTGCTCCATATACTTATTTTGTCCAGGTCTTCTTGAAGGGCATGACAATCATCTAAATTTCTTATCCTTCCTATTATCTTAGCATCATCAGCAAACATGTTCATATAATTCTGTATACCAACTGGTAGATCATTTATGTACACAATAAACATCACTGGTGCAAGAACTGAACCCTGTGGTACTCCACTTGTGACATTTCTCCATTCCGATACATTGCCTCTGATTACTGCCCTCATTTTTCTATCAGTCAGAAAATTTTTCATCCATGATAGAAGCTTACCTGTCACCCCTCCAATATTTTCCAGTTTCCAGAACAACCTCTTATGTGGAACTCTGTCGAAAGCCTTTTTTAGGTCCAGATAGATGCAGTCAACCCAGCCATCTCTTTCCTGTAATATCTCTGTGGCCCGATCATAGAAACTGAGTAAATTTGATACACAGGATCTTCCTGATCGAAAACCATACTGTCTGTCTGATATTATATCATTTCTCTCCAGGTGTTCTACCCATTTAGTTTTGATTAGCTTTTCCAATACTTTCACTATTACACTTGTCAATGATACAGGTTATGGGGTGAGAATAGCTTGAGCTACCTCATCCCTTTGTGTGTATTTTACCTCAATAAACTTATTTCAATTTCAATTTCAATGATACAGGTCTATAATTGAGGGGGTCTTCCCTGCTGCCACTTTTGTAGATTGGAACTATGTTAGCCTGTTTCCACACGTCTGCTACGATTCCTGTACACAGGGATGCCTGAAAGATCAGGTGAAGTGGAATGCTGAGCTCAGATGCACATTCTCTCAGAACCCATGGTGAAACGCCATCTGGGCCAGCTGCTTTGTTCCTCCCGAGCTCCTTTAGCATATTTTCCACTTCATCTCTAGACACCTCTATCCGCTCTATGTTGTTCTCTGGAATTCTTATTGTGTCTGGTTCTCTGAAGATTTCATTTTGTACAAACACACTTTGGAACTTTTCATTTAATGTTTCACACATTTCCTTTTCATTTTCCGTGAATCTGTTTCCCATTTCCAACCTCTGGATATTATCCTTTACCTGCAATTTGTTGTTTATGAATTTGTAGAATATACCCGGTTCTGTTTTACATTTATCTGCTATCCCTTTTTCAAAATTTCTTTCTGCCTCTCTCCTTACTGCTGTATAATTGTTTCTCGCATCTTTGTATCGCTGGTATGTTTGGGGGTTTGGCCTCTTCCTATACTGATTCCATTTTTGTGTCTTTTGGTCTCTTGCCCTCTCACAATTTCTGTCGAACCAATCCTGTTTTTTGGTCCTGCATCTCTGTTTTGGTATGAATGTTTGTGTGCCTTCCTCGTATAGTTTTAAAAATTTGGCATACATTTCATTTACTTCCCTGCCTAGCAACAATTCTGTCCAATTACACTCATTAAAAAAATTTTGAAGTTCCCCATAGTTGCCTCTCTTTAAATCGAGTTTATCAACTGTTTCAATGTCCCCATTTTCTTCTAGATGATATCTTAAAGCATATTTAATGTCTAACAGGACGTGATCACTCTTTCCCAAGGGAGGAAGGTACTGGATGTCAAAAATCTCTTCTTCTTTCCTGGTGAATACTAGATCCAGTACTGACGGTATATCACGGTATATATATGTGTGTGTGTGTGTGTGTGTGTGTGTAATTACCTAAGTGTAATTACCTAAGTGTAGTTACAGGATGAGAGCTACGCTCGTGGTGTCCCGTCTTCCCAGCACTCTTTGTCATATAACGCTTTGAAACTACTGACGGTCTTGGCCTCCACCACCTTCTCCTGGTGTGTGTGGTGTGGTGTGGTGTGGTGGCCAGGTGTTCTTTGTACTTGGAGCTGCATGCACCCTGTGGTACCCTTCCCAGGGTGCTCTGTAAGTACTACCCTTGCATGAAAGGGTTGACACTCCTGGTCGTTCGGGACTCTCACTCCGGTGAGGGCTTCATCGCTTGGCGTTGTTTTTACCCTTGGGGTAAGTCGGGGGTCTTGGGCTCTCTGTCTTGCCCCGAATAAGAAAGTGTTGCAGGCGATGAGTCACAATAACGTGGCTGAAGAATGTTGACCAGACCACACACTAGAAGGTGAAGGGACGACAGCGTTTCAGTCCATCCTGGACCATTCTCAAAACAATCGACTTGAGAATGGTCCAGGACAGACCAAAACGTCGTCATCCCTTCTCCTTCTAGTGTGTGGTCTGGTCAATATAGGGAAGTGTGTCATTGGTTGGTGTGGGGAGGGAAACAGGGGCCACTGTGGCTGGCGTAGTCTACTACCTATGCGAAGGCCGACGTTTCTCTCCGGCTGCTTGTGCTTGCGGTGTGGTTTCGGGGGTTTGTTTATTTTTCATTTTGGGAATTTTCCCTCTGTAAACGGAGGTCTGCTTAGTAGGCCAGCCTAGGTTGTGGTGGCTTTCCTCCTCCATTGCCCCCCTCAAGGTTTCACCTCTGCTACTGGGTAGTTGGTTTGCCTGTTTACAAGCACGGGGTCTACCGGCTTAGCTGGCCTCAGTATCTGGACTTCCTGAAGGGCTGTCATACCCTGCGGGCCCTGGAAAACCCTGTGGGCTCGGTTGGTAACATGGATCTGTCCGAGTTTACTTTCGCTTTGAGCGATGTTGCCGATTGTTCTTCATCCCTGCATCTGAGAGATGATTACCCCTTCTGCCTCCAACATGCTGCCTGTTGGGTCCATGACACCTACAACCCAGAGTCTTGCGGGACGTGTTCCCCGCTTGTGCTTCAGTGTACCCATTCCTTGTCTGCAGATGAGAAGATTCAGGTGGTGTCAGCATTGCAAGCTTACCATTCCTTCTTGCAATGCGCCAGATTGGTAGCCAGCTTGTAGGCCCCAGAGCTGCCTCATTTGGATTTTAGGGCCCGGAATTAGGGGGGGCGTAGTTTGCTTGTTTTGGTTCTGTCCATGCCCCTGCTTCCTTCCCAGGTGGGTGCTTTTGCCCTGTTCCTCCCTCCCTCCCTGCTTCCAGCTCCAAACTGCTTGAGGGTTTTGGAATTAGGGCAGGATC